>NW_024044869.1:204182-311682 GCF_015852505.1 Tachyglossus aculeatus | reverse complement strand
TCCATCCCTCCTTCCCTCCATCCCTCCTTTCCTCCCTCCAGCCCTCCTTCCATCCCTCCCTCCCTCCCTCTCTGCATCCCTCTCTTCCTCCCTCCCTCCATCCCTCCATCCCTCCTTCCCTTCCTCTCTCCATCCCTCCCTCCCTCCATCCCTCCATCCCTCCCTCCATCCCTCCATCCCTCCTTCCTTGCCTCCCTCCCTCTCTCCCTTTCTCTCTCCATCCCTCCTTCCCTCCCTCCAGCCCTCCTTCCATCCCTCCAGCCCTCCCTCCATCCCTCCTTCTATCCCTCCCTCTCCCTCCCTCCATCCCTCCCTCATCCACCCATCCATCCATCCCTCCATCCCTCCTTCTATCCCTCCCTCTCTCCCTCCCTCCATCCCTCCCTCATCCACCCATCCATCCATCCCTCCATCCCTCCCTCCCTCCCTCCCTCAGGGGCCTGCGCCCAGGAAGCGCTCAGTAAATAGGGCCGGATGAACGAAAGGACGCACTAACTGAACGCCTCTTCTTCCTCGTGACTGCAGATTCGGTCCCCAGCTACACCACCAAAGTGTCTCTGAGCCTGCACCTCTGACATCCCCCTGCCTCAGAACTTCAATAAAGCCATCGCAGATCTAGGAAACGGAGCCCACACGCCATCAAGGCACCGCAGATAATAAGAAGAACAGTTCATTCATTCGGTCATACTTATTGAGCGCTTCCTGTGTGCGGAGCACTGTACTGAGCGCTTGGAAAGTACAATTGGGCAACAGAGAGGGACAAGCCCGACCCAACATCACAGTCTAGAAGGGGAAGACGGACAACAGAGCAAAACATGGAGACAGGCCTCAATCCCATCCATCATTCATTCAGTCGTATTTATTGAGCGCTTCCTGGGTGCGGAGCACTGTACTAAGCGCTTGGGAAGTCCAATTGGGCAACATCTAGAGACGGTCCCTACCCGACGACGGGCTCACGGTCTAGAAGGGGGAGACGGACAACAAAACCAAACATATGGACAGGCCTCAATATCATCATTCATTCATTTAATCGTATTTATTGAGCGCTTCCTGGGTGCGGAGCACTGTACTAAGCGCTTGGGAAGTCCAATTGGGCAACATCTAGAGACGGTCCCTACCCAACAATGGGCTCACAGTCTAGAAGGGGGAGACGGACGACAAAACCAAACATGTGGACAGGCCTCACTATCATCGTTCATTCATTTAATTGTATTTATTGAGCGCTTCCTGTGTGCGGAGCACTGTACTAAGCGCTTGGGAAGTCCAATTGGGCAACATCTAGAGACGGTCCCTACCCGACAGCGGGCTCACGGTCTAGAAGGGGGAGACGGACAACAAAACAAAACACGTAGACAGGCCTCAATCCCATCATTCATTCATTAAATCGTATTTATTGAGCGCTTCCTGGGTGCGGAGCACTGTACTAAGCGCTTAGGAAGTCCAATTGGGCAACATCTAGAGACGGTCCCTACCCGACAGCGGGCTCACGGTCTAGAAGGGGGAGACGGACGACAAAACAAAACAAGTGGATGGGTGTCGTCAGAAAAAATAGAATTAAAGCTCAATGCACATCGTTAACAACATAAAGAAAATAGTAAATATGGACATTATGTACATGTACATTCATTATTTAATGAATAATTATTATGGTGTTTGTTCAACCACGGATGTAATAAATAAATCACGGATTTAAGAAATGAATCACAGATTTCGTAAATACATTACGGATGGGGCCGTTGTGGGAAGAGCCCGGGCTTGGGAGCCCGAGGTCGTGGGTTCGAATCCCCGCTCTGCCCCTTGTCTGCTGGGTGACCTTGGGGGACTCACTTCCCTTCTCTGGGCCTCAGTTCCCTCATCTGGAAAATGGGGATGGAGACCGGGAGCCCCCCGCAACCTCATCACCTTGTCTCTCTCCCAACGCTTAGAGCAGTGCTCTGCGCATAGTAAGCGCTTCACAAATACCATTATTATTATTCTCTGGGCCTCAGTTTCCTCATCTGTCAAATGGGGATGAAGACCGTGAGCCTCACGGGGGACAACCTCATCACCTTGTCTCCCCCCCAGCTCTTAGTACAGTGCTCAGCACATAGTAAGCGCTTAACAGATATCATCATTGTTATTATTATTATAATTCTCTGGGCCTCAGTTTCCTCATCTGTCAAATGGGGATTAAAGACCGTGAGCCCCACGGGGGACAGCTTGATCACCATGTATCCTCCCCAGCGCTTAGTACAGTGCTTGTCCCGGAGTAAGCGCTTAATACCATTATTATTATTATTCTCTGGGCCTCAGTTTCCTCCTCTGTCAAATGGGGATGAAGCCCGTGAGCCCCCCGGGGGACAACCTCATCACCTTGTCTCCCCCTCGGCGCTTAGGACAGTGCTTGGCACATAGTAAGCGCTTCACAAATACCATCATTATTATTCATTCATTCATTCATTCATTCAAGCGTATTTATTGAGCGCTTACTGTGTGCAGAGCACTGTACTAAGCGCTTGGGAAGTACAAGTATTCTAACCCTTCATCCATTCATTCACTCATTCGTTCAAATGGATGGACTGAGAACTTACTGGGCGCAGAGCACTGTACTAAGCGCTGGGGAGAGGACGATATGGCAATAAACAAACACATCCCCTCCCGAGATGGATATTAATTTCAATAAATCAATAAGCTACAGATGGAATAAAGAAATTACAGCTGTTAATAAAGAAATGACAGAGAGGGAGGTTTGTTCTGCTATTTATTGAGCGCTTCCTGGGCTCAGAGCACTGTACTAAGCGCTGGGGAGAGTCCAATACAACACCAAATGGACCCATTCCCTGCCCCAAACGAGCTCACAGTGCAGGGGGGGAGATGGATATTAATTTCAATAAATGAATAAGCTACAGATAGAATAAAGAAATTACAGCTGTTAATAAAGAAATGACAGAGAGGGTGGTTGGTTCTGGTATTTATTGAGCGCTTCCTGGGTGCTGAGCACTGTACTAAGCGCTTGGGAGAGGACGATATGGCAATAAACACATCCCCTCCAGAGATGGATATTAATTTCAATAAATCAATAAGCTACAGATGGAATAAAGAAATTACAGCTGTTAATAAAGAAATGACAGAGAGGGCGGTTGGTTCTGGTATTTATTGAGCGCTTCCTGGGCCCAGAGCACTGTACTAAGCGCTGGGGAGAGTCCAATACAACACCAAACGGACCCATTCCCTGCCCCAAACGAGCTCACAGTGCAGGGGGGGAGATGGATATTAATTTCAATAAATCAATAAGCTACTGATAGAATAAAGAAATTACAGCTGTTAATAAAGAAATGACAGAGAGGGCGGTTGGTTCTGGTATTTATTGGGCGCTTCCTGGTTGCTAAGCACTGTACTAAGCGCTGGGAAGAGGACGATATGGCAATAAACAAACACATCCCCTCCAGAGATGGATATTAATTTCAATCAATCAATAAGCTACAGATGGAATAAAGAAATTAGAGCTGTTAATAAAGAAATGACAGAGAGGGCAGTTGGTTCTGGTATTTATTGAGCGCTTCCTGGGTGCTGAGCACTGTACTAAGCGCTGGGGAGAGTCCAATACAACACCAAACGGACCCATTCCCTGCCCAAAACGAGCTCACAGTGTAGAGGGGGAGATGGATATTAATTTCAATAAATCAATAAGCTACTGATAGAATAAAGAAATTACAGCTGTTAATAAAGAAATGACAGAGAGGGCGGTTGGTTCCGGTATTTATTGGGCGCTTCCTGAGCACAGAGCACTGTACTAAGCGCTGGGGAGAGGACGAGACAGCAATAAACAAACACATCCCCTCCTGAGATGGATATTAATTTTAATCAATAAATAAACTACAGATAGAATAAAGAAATTACAGCTGTAATAAAGAAATGACAGAGAAAGCTGTTGGTTCTGGTATTTATTGAGCGCTTCCTGGGTGCAGAGCACTGTACTAAGCGCTGGGGAGAGTCCAGTACAGCAGCAAACGGACCCATTCTCTGCCCAAAACGAGCTCACTGTCCAGAGGGGGGGAGACAGACATTATTCATCAGCGCTATTTATTGAGCGCTCCCTGTGTGCAGAGCACTGGACTAAGCGCTGGGGAGAGTCCACTACAGCAATAAAGAGACCCATTCCCCGCCCACAAGGAGCTGGCAGTCTGGAGGGGTCATTCAGTGGAATGGACTGAGCGCTTCCCGGGAGCAGAGCACTGTACTGAGCGCTGGGGAGAGTGCAATACAGCAATAAAGAGACCCGTTCCCTGCACTGAATTATTCTATGAATTATTATGAATTATTTCAATTCGTATCTCTCTCCCCAGCGTTTAGCACAGTGCTCTGCCCCACGGAAGTGCTCACTAAATAGGATTGACTTTATTTCTATTCATATCTCTTTCCCCAGCGCTTAGCACAATGCTTTGCCCCCAGGAAGCGCTCAATAAATAGGATTGAATTGATTTCTATATCTCTCCGCAGCGCTTAGAACAGAGCCTTGCCCCCCGGGAAGCGCTCAATAAATAGGATTGAATTGATTTCTATTCATATCTATCTCCCCCTCGACGATCAGCTCCTTGTGGGCAGGGGCTGGGCCCGTTTATTGCTGTATTGGACTCGCCCCAGCGCTTAGTACAGTGCTCTGCGCCCAGCAAGCGCTCAATAAATAGGATTGAGTTTATTTCTATTCCTGTCTCTCTCTCCAGCCTCCGGGCAGCGCTCAGTAAATAGGATTGAATTTATTTCTGTTAAGACATCTCTCCCCAGCGCTTAGCACAGTGCTGTGCCCCCGAGAAGCGCTCAATAAATAGCTTTGAATTGATTTCTATTCATATCTATCTCCCCCTCGACGATCAGCTCCTTGTGGGCAGGGGCTGAGCCCGTTTATTGCTGTATTGGACTCTCCCCAGCGCTTAGTACAGTGCTCTGCGCCCAGGAAGCGCTCAATAAATAGGATTGAGTTTATTTCTATTCCTGTCTCTCTCTCCAGCCTCCGGGCAGCGCTCAATAAATAGGATTGAATTGATTTCTATATCCCTCCCCAGCGCTTAGCACAGTGCTGTGCCCCCGAGAAGCGCTCAGTAAATAGGATTGAATTGATTCCTATTCATATCTATCTCCCCCTCTAGACGATCAGCTCCTTGTGGGCAGGGGCTGGGCCCGTTTATTGCTGTATTGGACTCTCCCCAGCGCTTAGTACAGTGCTCTGCGCCCAGCAAGCGCTCAATAAATAGGATTGAGTTTATTTCTATTCATATCTCTCGCCCCCCAGCCTCCGGGAAGCTCTCAGTAAATAGGATTGAATTTATTTCTATTAATATAATCTCTCTCCAGCGCTTAGCACATTGCTGTGCCCCCGAGAAGCGCTCAATAAATAGCTTTGAATTGATTTCTATTCATATCTACCTCCTCCTCTCGACGATCAGCTCCTTGTGGGCAGGGCCCGTTTATTGCTGTATTGGACTCTCCCCAGCGCTTAGTACAGTGCCCTGCGCCCAGGAAGCGCTCAATAAATAGGATTGAATTGATTTCTATCCATGGCTCTCTCTCCCCCTCTCGGCCGTCAGCCCGTTGTGGGCAGGGGCTGGGCCCGTTTATTGCTGTATTGGACTCTCCCCAGCGCTTAGCACAGTGCTCTGCGCCCAGGAATAACAGTCGGGGCTCAATGAATTACAGGAATTGATTCACTCGGAGCCGCTGGGGGGCTGTTGATGTACGGCTATCACCCGATTTAGCCCGTTGGGGGCAGGGAATGGGTCTCTCTGCCGCTGTTTTGGACTCTCACAGGCGCTTAGTACAGTGCTCTGCACACAGTAAGCGCTCAATAAGTAGGATGAATCGATAAAGAGGCAGGGAATCAGCAGATGGGAGAAACAATGAAAGGAAAATCCGCAAGGGGGCAGTGTTGGCCGGATTATTCATGCATTCATTCATTCATTCATTCACTCATTCATTCACTCATTCATTCACTCATTCATTCATTCACTCATTCATTCATTCAATAGTATGTATTGAGCGCTTCCTGTGTGCAGAGCACTGTACTAAGCGCTTGGGAAGTCCAAGTTGGCAACATCTAGAGACAGTCCCTACCCAACAACGGGCTCACAGGCTAGAAAGGATTAATAATATTATAGTATTAATAACACTATATAATATATATAGTAAATAATAATAATAATGATCAATCAATCAATCGTATTTATTGAGCGCTTCCTGTGTGCAGAGCACTGGACTAAGCGCTTGGAAAGTCCAAGTTGGCAACATCTAGAGACGGTCCCTACCCAACAACGGGCTCATGGGCTAGAAGGGATTAATAATATTATAGTATTAATGACACTATATAATATATAATAATATAATAATAATGATCAATCAATCAATCGTATTTATTGAGCGCTTACGGTATGCAGAGCACTGGACTAAGCGCTTGGGAAGTCCAAGTTGGCAACATCTAGAGGCGGTCCCTACCCAACAACGGGCTCACGGGCTAGAAGGGATTAATAATATGATAGTATTAATAACACTATATAATATATAATAATATAATAATAATGATCAATCAATCAATCATATTTATTGAGCGCTTCCTGTGTGCAGAGCACTGGACTAAGCGCTTGGAAAGTCCAAGTTGGCAACATCTAGAGACAGTCCCTACCCAACAATGGGCTCACAGGCTAGAAGGGATTAATAATGGTATAGTATTAATAACACTATATAATATATATAGTATAATAATAATAATAATGATCAATCAATCAATCGTATCTATTGAGCGCTTCCTGTGTGCAGAGCACTGTACGAAGCGCTTGGGAAGTCCAAGTTGGCAACATCTAGAGACGGTCCCTACCCAACAACGGGCTCACGGGCTAGAAGGGATTAATAATATTATAGTATTAATAACACTATATAATATATAATAATATAATAATAATGATCAATCAATCAATCTTATTTATTGAGCGCTTCCTGTGTGCAGAGCACTGGACTAAGCGCTTGGGAAGTCCAAGTTGGCAACATCTGGAGACGGTCCCTATCCAACAACGGGCTCACGGGCTAGAAGGGATTAATAATATTATAGTATTAATAACACTATATAATATATATAGTATAATAATAATAATAATAATAATAATGATCAATCAATCAATCGTATTTATTGAGCGCTTACGGTGTGCAGAGCACTGTACTAAGCGCTTGGGAAGTCCAAGTTGGCAACATCTAGAGACGGTCCCTACCCAACAAAGGGCTTACGGGCTAGAAGGGATTAATAATATTATAGTATTAATAACTCTATATAATATATAATATAATAATAATAATAATGATCAAGGAGCCCTCAAGGACCTGGTCGTCGAGAGGGGGAGATAGATATTAATAGAAATAAATTCAATCCCATATACTGAGCGCTTCCCGGGGGCAGAGCACTGTGCTAAGCGCTTGGGAGAGATGTATTAATAGAAATAAATTCAATCCTATTTACTGAGCGCTGCCCGGAGGTTGGGGAGAGAGATATGAATAGAAATAAATTCAATCCTATTTATTGAGCGCTTCCTGGGTGCAGAGCACTGTACTAATTCTTGATGATGATCAATCAATCAATCGTATTTATTGAGCGCTTACTGTGTGCAGAGCACTGTACTAAGCGCTTGGGAATGATGACATTTGTTAAGCGCTTACTCTGTGCCCAGCACTGTGCTAAGCACTGGGGGGGAGACAAGGTGATGAGGTTGTCCCCCGGGGGGCTCACGGTCTTCATCCCCATTTTGCAGATGAGGGAACTGAGGCCCAGATAATAATAATGATAATGATGATGATGATGATGATGATAATAATAATAATAATAATAATAATAATAGTTGTTAAGCCCTTACTATGTGCCAAGCACTGTTCTAAGTGCTGGGGAGGATACAAGGTGATGAGGTTGTCCCCAGGGGGGGTCTCACGGTCTTCATCCCCATTTTACAGAGGAGGGAACTGAGGCCCAGAGAAGGGAAGTGACTTGCCCAAAGTCACACAGCGGACGAGTGGCGGAGACGGGATTAGAACCCAGGACTTCTGATTCCCAAACCCGGCCTCTTTCCACTGAGCCACGCTGTATTAGAAGGACGCCTCTTTCGATTCATTCCGTCGTATGTATTGAACGCCCACTGGGCGCAGAGCACTGTGCTAAGCGCTGGGGAGAGGGCAATACGACCATAAACAGACCCCCTTCCCTGCCCCCAAGGAGCTTATTCTCTCCCAAGGCAGAAGAGGGGTGGGAAGGAGAAAAGAGGGGAGAGGGAGGGGATGGAATAAGGAAGGATGGAAAGGAGGGGAAAGGGGAGAGAAAAGGGGAGAAACAAAGAAGGATGGGAAGGAGAAAAGGGGGAGACGGAGGGGGAGAATGAGGAGGGATGGAAAGGAGAGAAAGGGGAGAGAAAAGGGGAGAAAAAGAAGGGGTGGAAAGGAGAAAAGAGGGGAGAGGGAGGGGAATATGAGGAGGGATGGAAAGGAGAGATAAGGGGAGAGAAAAGCAGAGAAAAAAGAGGGGTGGGAAGGAGAAAAGAGGGGAGAGGGAGGGGAGAATGAGGAGGGATGGAAAGGAGAGAAAGGGGAGAGAAAAGGGGAAAAATGGGGAGGTGGAAAGGAGAAAAGAGGAGGGGGGGAGAATAAGGAGGATGGAAAGCAGAGAAAATGGGAGAGAAAAGGGGAGAAAAAAGGACGGGTGGGAAGGAGGAAAGGGGAGAGGGAGGTGAGAAAAACGAGGAGTGGGAAGGAGAAAAAAGGGAAGAAAAAGAAGGAGTGGGAAGGAGAAAAGAGGGGAGAGAGAGTGGAAAATAAGGAGGGATGGAAAGGAGAGAAAAGGGGAGAAAAAAGTGGAGAAAAAAGGAATGGTGGGAAGGAGAAAAGAGGGGAGAGGGAGGGGAGAATAAGGAGGGGTGGGAAGGAGAAAGGGGGAGGAAAAGGAGGGGTGGAAAGGAGAGAAAAGGGGAGAGGAATGTGAGGCGGGATGGAAAGGAGAGAAAAAGGAAGAGAAAATGGGAGAAAAAAGGAGGAGTGTGAAGGAGAAAAGAGGGGACAGGGAGAGGAGAATGAGGAGGGATGGAAAGGAGAGAAAGGGGAGAGAAAAGGGGAGAAAAAAGGATGGGTAGGAAGGAGAAAAGGGGAGAGGGAGGTTAGAAAAAACGAGGAGTGGGAAGGAGAAAAGAGGGGAGAAAAGAAGGGGTGGGAAGGAGAAAAGAGGGGGGAGAGAGTGGAGAATGAGGAGGGATGGAAAGGAGAGAAAGGGGGAGAAATAAGGGAGAAAAAAGTAGGGGTGGGAAGGAGAAAAGAGGGGAGAGGGAGGGGAGAATGAGGAGGGATAGAAAGGAGAGAAAAAAGGAAGGGTGGGAAGGAGAAAAGGGGAGAAAAAGGAGAAAAAGGAGGGGTGGAAAGGAGAGAAAAGAGGAGAGAAAAGGCGAGAATAAGGAAGGGTGGGAAGGAGAAAAGAGGGGAGAGGAATATGAGGAGGGATGGAAAGAAGAGAAAATGGAAGAGAAAAGGGGAGAAAAAAGGAGGTGGGGAAGGAGAAAAGGGGAGAAAAAGGAGGGGTGGGAAGGAGAAAAGAGGGGAGAAAAAGAAGGGGTGGGAAGGAGAAAAGAAGGGAGAGGGAGGGGAGAATGGGGAGGGATAGAAAGGAGAGAAAGGAGGAGAGAAAAGGGGAAAAAGGAGGAGTGGGAAAGAGAAAAGGGGAGAAAAAGGAGGGGTGGGAAGGAGAAAAGAGGGGAGAAGGAGTGGAGAAGGAGGAGGGATGGGAAGGAGAGAAAGAGGGAGAGGAAAAGGGGAGAAAAAGGAGAGGTGGGAAGGAGAAAAGAGGGGAGGAGGGGAATATGAGGTGGGATGGAAAGGAGAAATAAGAGAAGAGAAAAGGGGAGAAAAAAAGAGGGGTGGGAAGGAGAAAAGGGGAGAATAAGGAGGGATGGGAAGGGGAAAAGAGGGGAGAGGGAGGGGAGAATGAGGAGAAATGGAAAGGAGAGAAAAGGGGAGAAAAAGGGGTGGGAAGGAGAAAAGAGGGAAGAGAAAAGGGGAGAAAAGAAGAGGGGTGGGAAGGAGAAAAGGGGAGAATAAGGAGGGATGGGAAGGAGAAAAGAGGGGAGAGGGAGGGGAGAATGAGGAGAAATGGAAGAGAAAAGGGGAGAAAAAAGGAGGGGTGGGAAGGAGAAAACAGGGGAGAGAAAAGGGGAGAAAAAAAGGGGTGGGAAAGAGAAAAGGGGAGAGAAAAGGGGAGAAAAAAAGAGGGGTGGGAAGGAGAAAAGGGGAAAACGTCAGAAGGCAGAAGATTGGACGTTCTGGGGCAAATAGGCCCATAAAGCCGGGAAACAGCGTGGCTCAGTGGCAAGAGCCCGGGCTTGGGAGTCCGAGGTTGTGGGTTCGAATCCCGCCCCCCTCCACTTGTCTACTGTGTGACTTTGGGCAAGTCACTTCACTTCTCCGGGCCTCAGTTCCCTCCTCTGTCAAATGGGGATGAAGACCGTGAGCCCCACGGGTTACCGTGTAACCTCCCCAGCTCTTAGAACTGTGCTTGGCACATAGTAAGCACCTAACACCATTATTGTTATTATTATTAACTTATCTGTGCCTCAGTTTCCTCACCAGTCAAATGAGGATGAAGACAGTGAGTCCCCCGGGAGACAACTTCATCACCTGGTATTCCCCCCCACCCCCCCCAGCGCTTAGAACAGTGCTGGGCACATAGTAAGCGCTCAACAAATACCATCATTATTATTATTCTTATCGTTATTAGTCACTTCTCTGTGCCTCAGTTTCCTCATCTGTGAAATGGGGATGAAGACTGTGAGCCCCAGGGGGGACAAGCTGATCACCTTGTATCCCCCTCCAGCGCTTAGGACGGTGTTTGGCACATAGTAAGCGCTTAACAAACACCATTATTCATTCATCCATTCAATCTTCTTTATTGAGCGCTTACTGTGTGCAGAGCACTGTACTAAGCGCTTGGGAAGTCCAAGTTGGCAACATAGAGAGACGGTCCCTACCCAACAACGGGCTCACAGAATCGGTTTGTTTCATTTTTTGGCGTGCGGGGAAAAGAATCACCTCGAAAGGGAAAAACAGATGGGGCGGATAACGGTTCTCATATTCAGAAAGTGCAAATCGGAACATAGAACATAATAATAATAATAATAATAATAATAATAATAATAATGACTTTGTTAAGCGCTTACTATGTGCAAAGCACTGTTCTAAGCGCTGGAGGGGATACAAGGTGATCAGGTTGTCCCACGTGGGCTCACATTCTTCATCCCCATTTTCCAGATGAGGTACCTGAGGCTCAGAGAAGTGAAGTGACTCGCCCAAGGTCACACAGCAGGTACGTGGTGGAGCCGGGATTCGAACCCAGGACCTCTGACTCCAAAGCCCGGGCTCTTTCCACTGAGCCACGCTGCTTCTCAACATATATAGAAGATATAGAAGAATAACAGAAACACAATAAATAAAAGAGGCCGGGTAGGGACCTGTTGCCAACTTGGACTTCCCAAGCGCTTAGTACAGTGCTCTGCACACAGGAAGCGCTCAATAAATACGATTGATTGATTGATTGATTGATTGATTCTAATCCTGGCTCCGCCACTTGTCTGCTGGGTGAGAAACTCAGTTTCCTCCCAATGCTCTATCCGGGCATCGATATTTTCGGAATAAATAAAACAGGAATCACGGAGACAGAAGAGCCACATTTTTGAGTGTGTTTATAATAATAACACTTAACAAATACCAGAAATGAGGCAGTGTTTGACCCCTAGTAAGCGCTTAACAAATGCCAGAAAAAAAAAAACAGTTTGACAAATAGCGCTTAACAAATACCATCTAAAAACCAGGGTTTTGCACATAGCAAGCACTTAACAAATACCATAAAAAAAACAGTTTGCCCCTAGTAAACTCCACAAATACCAGACAAAACCAGTTTGACAAATACTGCTTAACAAAAACCATTTAAAATCCAGTGTTCTGCACATAGTAAGTGCTTAACACCAGAAAAAAACACTTTGACAAATAGTCAGAGCTTTACAAATACCATCTAAAAACCAGTGTTTTGCACATAGTAAGTGCTTAACAAATAGAATTAAAAGACCAGTGTTGGAGCTCTACTAAGCGCTTAACAAATATCAGAAAAAAACCAGTTTGACCCATAGTCAGCGTTTAACAAATACCATCTAAAAACCAGTGTTTTGCACATAGTAAGTGCTTAACAAATACCAGAAAAAAACCAGTGTTTGACCCCTAGTAAGCGCTTAACAAATATCAGAAAAAAACAGTTTGACAAATAGGGCATAACAAATACCATCTAAAAACCAGTGTTTTGCACATAGTAAGTGCTTAACAAATAGAATTAAAAGACCAGTGTTGGAGCTCTACTAAGCGCTTAACAAATATCAGAAAAAAACCAGTTTGACCCATAGTCAGCGTTTAACAAATACCATCTAAAAACCAGTGTTTTGCACATAGTAAGTGCTTAACAAATACCAGAAAAAAAAAACAGTGTTTGACCCCTAGTAAGCGCTTAACAAATACCAGAAAAAACCAGTTTGACAAATAGGGCATAACAAATACCATCTAAAACCCAGTGTTTTGCATATAGTAAGTGCTTAACAAATAACATAAAAAACTAGTGTTTGACTCCTAGTAAGCGCTTAACAAATGCCAGAAAAAAAACAGTTTGACAAATAGCGCTTAACAAATACCATCTAAAAACCAGGGTTTTGCACATAGTAAGTGCTTAACAAATACCAGAAAAACAAGTGTTTGACCCCTAGTAAGTGCTTAACAAATACCAGAAAAAAACACTTTGACAAATAGTCAGAGCTTAACAAATACCATCTAAAAACCAGTGTTTTGCACATAGTAAGCGCTTAACAAATACAATTAAAAGACCAGTGTTTGACCCCTAGTAAGCGCTTAACAAATATCAGAAAAAAACAGTTTGATCCATAGTCAGCGCTTAACAAATACCATCTAAAAACCAGTGTTTTGCACATAGTAAGTGCTTTAACAAATACCAGAAAAAAGACCAGTGTTTGACCCCTAGTAAGCGCTTAGCAAATACCAGAAAAAAACCGGTTTGACAAATAGGGCATAACAAATGCCATCTAAAAACCAGGGTTTTGCACACAGTAAGCGCTTAACAAATAACATAAAAAACTAGTGTTTGACTCCTAGTAAGCGCTTAACAAATGCCAGAAAAAAAACAGTTTGACAAATAGCGCTTAACAAATACCATCTAAAAACCAGGGTTTTGCACATAGTAAGCACTTAACAAATACCATTAAAAAACCAGTTTGCCCCTAGTAAACGCTTCACAAATACCAGAAAAAACCAGTTTGACAAATAGTGCTTAACAAATACCATTTAAAAACCAGTGTTTTGCACATAGTAGGGGCTTAACAAATACCAGAAAAACAACAGTGTTTGACCCCTAGTAAGTGCTTAACAAATACCAGAAAAAAACACTTTGACAAATAGTGCTTAACAAATACCATCTAAAAAACAGTGTTTTGCACATAGTAAGCGCTTAACAAATACAATTAAGAGACCAGTGTTGGACCTCTACTAAGCACTTAACAAATACCAGAAAAAACCAGTTTGACCCATAGTCAGCGCTTAACAAATACCATCTAAAAACCAGTGTTTTGCACATAGTAAGTGCTTAACAAATACCAGAAAAAAAACCAGTGTTTGACCCCTAGTAAGCGCTTAACAAATACCAGAAAAAACCAGTTTGACAAATAGGGCATAACAAATACCATCTAAAACCCAGTGTTTTGCATATAGTAAGTGCTTAACAAATAACATAAAAAACTAGTGTTTGACTCCTAGTAAGCGCTTAACAAATGCCAGAAAAAAAAACAGTTTGACAAATAGCGCTTAACAAATACCATCTAAAAACCAGGGTTTTGCACATAGTAAGCACTTAACAAATACCATAAAAAACCCAGTTTGCCCCTAGTAAAGGCTTCACAAATACCAGAAAAAAACAGTTTGACAAATAGTGCTTAACAAATACCATTTAAAAACCAGTGTTTTGCACATAGTAAGTGCTTAACAAATACCAGAAAAACAACTGTTTGACCCCTAGTAAGTGCTTAACAAACACCAGAAAAAAACACTTTGACAGTCAGAGCTTAACAAATACCATCTAAAAACCAGTGTTTTGCACATAGTAAGCGCTTAACAAATAGAATTAAAAGACCAGTGTTGGACCTCTACTAAGCGCTTAACAAATACCAGAAAAAAACAGTTTGACCCATAGTCAGCGCTTAACAAATACCACCTAAAAAACAGGGTTTTGCACATAGTAAGCGCTTAACAAATACCAGAAAAAAACAGTTTGACAAATAGGGCATAACAAATACCATCTAAAAACCAGGGTTTTGCACATAGTAAGTGCTTAACAAATAACATAAAAAAGCTAGTGTTTGACTCCTAGTAAGCGCTTAACAAATACCAGAAAAAACCAGTTTGACAAATAGTGCTTAATAAATACCATTTAAAAACCAGTGTTTCACACATAGTAAGTGCTTAACAAATACCAGAAAAACAAGTGTTTGACCCCTAGTAAGTGCTTAACAAATACCAGAAAAAAACACTTTGACAAGTAGTCAGAGCTTAACAAATACCATCTAAAAACCAGTGTTTTGCACATAGTAAGCGCTTAACAAATACCAGAAAAAGCCAGTGTTTGACCCCTAGTAAGTGCTTAATAAATACCAGAAAAAAACAGTTTGACAAATAGTCAGCGCTTAACAAATACCATCTAAAAACCAGGGTTTTGCACATAGTGCTTAACAAATACCAGAAAAAAAACCAGTGTTTGACCCCTAGTAAGCGCTTAACAAATACCAGAAAAAAGCAGTTTGACAAATAGGGCATAACAAATGCCATCTAAAAACCCAGGTTTTGCATATAGTAAGTGCTTAACAAATAACATAAAGAAACTAGTGTTTGACTCCTAGTAAGCGCTTAACAAATACCAGAAAAAAACCAGTTTGACAAATAGTCAGCGCTTAACAAATACCATCTAAAAAACAGGGGTTTGCACATAGTAAGTGCTTAACAAATACCAGAAAAAAACCAGTTTCACCCATAGTCAGCGTTTAACAAATACCATCTAAAAACCAGTGTTTTGCACATAGTAAGCGCTTAACAAATACCAGAAAAAACCAGTTTGACCCCTAGTAAGTGCTTAATACCAGAAAAAAACCAGTGTTTGACCCCTAGTAAGGGCTTAACAAATACCAGAAAAAATCAGTGTTTGACCCCTAGTCAGCGCTTAACAAATACCATCTAAAAACCAGTGTTTTGCACATAGTAAGCGCTTCACAAATATCGGAAAAAACCAGCTTGACAAATAGCACATAACAAATACCATCTAAAAACAAGGGTTTTGCACATAGTCAGCGCTTAACAAATACCATCTAAAAACCAGTGTTTTGCACATAGTAAGCACTTCACAAATACCATAAAAAACCAGTGTTTGCCCCTAGTAAGCGCTTAACAAATACCAGAAAAAAACAGTTTGACAAATAATTTTTAACAAATACCATTTAAAAACCAGTTTTTTCACGCATAGTAAGCGCTTAACAAATGCTATCTAAAAACCAGTGTTTTGCACATAGTAAGCGCTTAACAAATACCAGAAAAAACCAGTTTGACAAATAGTCAGCGCTTAACAAATACCATCTAAAAAACAGGGTTTTGCACATAGCGTTTAACAAATACCAGAAAAAAAAACCAGTGTTTGACCCCTAGTAAGCGCTTAACAAATACCAGAAAAAGCCAGTGTTTGACCCCTAGTAAACGCTTAACAAATACCAGAAAAAACCAGTTTGACAAATAGTCAGCGCTTAACAAAAACCATCTAAAAAATAGGGTTTTGCACATAGTCAGTGCTTAACAAATGCCAGAAAAAAAAAACAGTGTTTTGCATATAATAAGCGCTTAACAAATACCAGAAAAAGCAGTGTTTGACCCCTAGTAAGTGCTTAACAAATACCAGAAAAAAACAGGGTTTTTCACATAGTAAGCGCTTAACAAATACCAGAAAAAGCGGTGTTTGACCCCTAGTAAGCGCTTAACAAATACCAGAAAAAAACAGGGTTTTTCCGCATAGTAAGTGCTTAACAAATACCAGAAAAAGCAGTGTTTGACCCCCAGTAAGTGCTTAACAAATTCCAGAAAAAAACCAGTTTGACAAATAGTCACTGCTTAACAAATACCATCTAAAAATCAGAGTTTTGCCCAAAGTAAGCGCTTAACAGATACCAGAAAAAAAACCAGTGTTTGACCCCAAGTAAGCGCTTCATAAATAGCAGAAAAAACCAGTTTGACAAATAGTGCTTAACAAATGCCATTTTAAAAAAAGTGTTTTGCACATAGTCAGTGCTTCACAAATATCAGAAAAAAACAGTGTTTAACCCCTAGTAAGCGCTTAACAAATACCAGAAAAAACCAGTTTGACCCATAGTTAGCGCTTAACAAATATCATCTATAAATCAGTGTTTTGCACATAGTAAGCGCTTAACAAATACCAGAAAAAAGACCAGTGTTTGACCCATAATAAGCATTTAACAAATAGCAGGAAAAAAGAGTTTCACACATAGTCAGTGCTTAACAACTACTGTATTTTTAAAAAGTGGGTTTTCTTTTTTACCTTTAGAGACGTAGCGTAGATTAGTGGGTAGACCCCGTAGTTGGGAGTCAGAAGGTCCTGGGTTCTAATTCTGACTTGTCTGCTGTGTGACCTTGGGCCAGTCACTTCACTTCTCTGGGCCTCAGTGACCTCATCTGGAAAATGGGGATGGAGACAATGAGTCTCATTGGGGACAGGGACTATGTCCAACTTAATCTTCTTGTAACCACCCCAGCGCTTAGTACAGTGCCTGGCACATAGTAAACACTTAATGAATAGCATTATTATTATTATTTTTAATTTGTATATTAAAAAAGTGTTTGACACACAGAAAGCGCTTAAAAAACGCCATAAAAAAAACAGTGTTTGACACATAGTGGCTCCATGGAAAGAGGCCAGGCTTGGGAGTCAGAGGTCATGGGTTCAAATCCCGGCTCCGCCAGTTGTCGGCTGTGTGACCTTGGACAAGTCACTTCACTTCTCTGTGCCTCAGTTTCCTCACCTGTAAAATGGGGATTAAGACCGTGAGACAACCTGATCACCTTGCATCCTCCCCAGCGCTTAGGACAGTGCTTTGCACATAGTAAGCGCTTAACAAATGCCGTCATTATCATTAACAAATAAGCTTAGTGAATAGCATTATTATTTTTAGTTTGTATATAAAAAAGTGTTTAACACATAGTAAGCGCTTAACAAATACCAGAAAAAAACAGTGTTTGACACAGAGTCAGTGCTGAACAAATACCATATTTTAAAAAAAGTGTTTGATGCTTAGAAAGTGCTTAATAAATGCTATAAAAAAACCAGTGTTTGACTCATAGAAAGCACTTATCAAATACCATAAAATAGCAGTATTTGACCCATAGTAAACGCTTAACAAATACAAGATTTAAAAAAAGTGTTTTGACTCGTCGGAAGTGCTTAACAAATACCATAGAAAAATCAGTGTTTGACACATAGCAATTATTTAACAAATACCAGATAAAAAAACAATGCTTGACACATTGTAAGCAATTAACAAATACCAGAAAATAGTGTTTGACACAGTTGGTGTTTAACAAATACCAGGTTCAAAAAAATGCTTGATACAGAAAGCAAATACCATAAAAAAACAGTTTGACACATATTCAATGCTCAAAAAATACTGTTTTTTAAAAAAGTGTATAAAAACACATAGAAAGCACTTAACAGATACCATAAAAACAGTTTTGACACATAGGAATTGTTTATCAAATGCCACATAAAACCAGCTTGACACATAGTCAATGCTTACCAAATACCATGTTAAAAGAAGTGTTTGACACACAGAAAGCGCTTAACAAATACCATAAAAAATCAGTTTGACACATATTCAATGCTTAAAAAATACTGTTTTTAAAAAAGTGTATAAAAACACATAGAAAGCACTTAACAAATACCATAAAAACGGTTTTGACACATAGAAATTGTTTATCAAATGCCACATAAAACCCGTTTGACACATAGTCAATGCTTACCAAATACCATGTTAAAAGAAGTGTTTGAAACACAGAAAGCGCTTAGCAAATACCATAAAAAATCAGTTTGACACATAGTCGGTGCTTAAAAAAATCACATTAAAAAAGTGCTTGACACGTAGATAGTGCTTAACAAATACCATCAAAAACCAGTGTTTGACACATAGTAATTGTTTATCAAATACCACATAAAAGCAGTCTGACACATAGTCAATGCTTAACAAATACCATATTAAAAAAGGTGTTTGACACACAGAAAGTGCTTAATAAATACCATAAAAAGTCAGTGTTTGACACATAGTAATTATCAGATACCACATAAAACCAGTTTGACGCATAGTCAGTGCTTAAACAATACCATATTAAAAAAGTGCTTGACACACAGAAAGCACTTAATAAATACCATAAAAAAAATCAATGTTTGACACAGTAATTGTTTATCAAATACCACATAAAACCAGTTGGACACAGTGCTTAAAAAATACCATATTTAAAAAAGTTTGACACATAGAAAGCGCTTAACAAATACAATAAAAAACAGTGTCAGATACTTAGTAATTGTTTATCAAATGCCACATAAAAACAGTTTGACACATAGTCAATGCTTAACAAATACCATATTAAAAAAAGTGTTTGACTCTTAGGAAGCGTTTAACAAATGCCATTAAAAAAATCAGTGTTTGACACATAGTATAACTGTTTAAGAAATACCAGATAAAAAAGAGTGCTTGACACATTGTAAGCAATTAACAAATACCTGAAAATACAGTGTTTGACACAGTCGGTGTTTAACAAATATCAGATTTAAAAAAGTGTTTGACACAAAAAGCGCTTAATAAATACCATAGTATTTATGGTAAAAAAGTATAGTAAAAAAACAGTTGGATATATAGTCACTGCGTAAAAAATACCGTATTAAAAAGTATTTGACACAATTTAAAGCAGTGACTATGTATCAAATTGGTTTTTTACGGTATTTATTAAGCACTTTTTGTGTCAAAGCACTTAATAAATACCGTAAAAAACCAATCTGATACATAGTCACTGCTTTAAAAATACCGTATTAAAAAGTGTTTGACACAAAAAGCGCTTAATAAATACCGTAAAAAACCAATTTGATACATAGTCATTGCTTTAAAAATACCGTATTAAAAAAAGTGTTTGACACATAGAAAGCGCTTAACAAATACCATAGAAAGCCAGTGTCTGATACATAGTAATTGTTTATCAAATACCACATAAAACCAGTTTGGCACAGAGTCAATGCTTAACAAATACCACATTAAAAAAAAGCGTTGGACACATAGAAAGTGCTTAACAAATACTTTAAAAAACCCGGTGTTTGATATATAGTAATTGTTTATCAAAGGCCAGATAAAAGCGGTTTGATACATAGTCAATGCTTAACAAATACCATATTTTTTAAAAAGTGTTTGACACCTAGAAAGCGCTTAACAAATACTATAAAAAACCCGGTGTTTGATACATAGTAATTGTTTATCAAATGCCAGATAAAAGTGGTTTGTTACATAGTCAATGCTTAACAAATACCATATTTTTAAAAAAGTGTTTGACACATAGAAAGCACTTAATAAATGCTATAAAAAACCAGTGTTTGACTCATAGGAAGCACTTATCAAATACCACAAAATAGCAGTGTTTTGACCCATAGTAAACGCTTTGACTCTTAGGAAGCGCTTAATAAACACCATAAAAAATCAGTGTTTGACACATAGTGTAACTGTTTAACAAATCCCAGATTAAAAACAATGCTTGACACATTGTAAGCAACTAACAAATACCAGAAAATGCAGTGTTTGACACAGTAGACGTTTAACAAATACCAGATTTAAAAAGGGGTTTGACACAAAACAAATACCGTAAGAAATCGGTTTGACACATTGTCAGTGCTTAAAAAATACCAATATTAAAATACAATATTAAAATACAATATTGAAAAAAGTGTTTGACAGAGAGAAAGCGGTTAATAAATACCATGAAAAGCAGTTTTCGATGCATAGTAATTGTTTCTCAAATACCACTTAAAAACAGTTTGATACATAGTCAGTGCTGAACAAATACCACATTAAAAAGGGTGTTGGACACATAGAAAGCACTTAACAAATACTATAAAAAACCAGTGTTTGACTCGTAGTAAGCGCTTCTCAAATACCATAAAAAGCAGTTTGAACCATAGTAAGCGCTCAACAAATACCAGGAAAAAAACAGTGCTTGACACATAGTAAGTGCTTAGCAAATACCATATAAAAACTGTATTTAACACTTAGTAAGCGCTTAACAAATATCATATAAAAAAGTGTTTGACACGTATATAGTAAGCGCTTAGCAAATACCATATAAAAAACGTTGTTTGATGCGTAGTGACCACCTAACAAATACCAGGAAAAAAACCCCCAGGGTTTGATGCATAAAGTGCTTAGCAAATACCATATAAAAAGCAGTGTGTAGCACATAGTAAGCAAGGAAAAATACCAGAAAATGCAGTGTTTGACACAGTCGGTGTTTAACAAATACCGGATTAAAAAAAGAGTTTGACACAAAAGCCCTTAGCAAATACCATAAAAAATCAGTTTGACACAAAGTGCTTAAAAAATACCGTTTTAAAAATAAGTGTTTGACACCTAGAAAGCGGTTAACAAATACCGTAAAAAGCAGTTTTTGACGCATAGTTATTGTTTCTCAAGTACCACATAAAAACAGTTTGATACATAGGGCTTAACAAATACCGCATTTAAAAAAGTGTGGGACGCATCAAAAGCAGTTAAATACTATAAAAAACCAGTGTTTGACTCATAATAAGCACTTATCAAATATCATAAATCATAATAAATACGATTGAATGAATAGTAAGTGCTTAACACATACCAGGAAAAAAACCGTGCTTAGCAAATACCATATGGAAACAGTATTTGACACTTAGTAGGCGCTTAACAAGTATCATATAAAAAGTGTTTGACACATAATAAGCGCTTAGCAAATACCATATAAAAAGCAGAGTGTAACACATAGTAAGTACTTAACAAATACCATAAAAAGTGTGTAACACATAGTGCTTAATAAATACCTGTAAAAACCCCTACTTTAACAGATAGTAAGCGCTTAACAAATACCAGAAAAAAAGTGTTTGATCCAAAGTAAGAGCTTAGCAAATACCATATAGAAATAGTATTTGACACTTAGTAGGCACTTAACAAGCATCATATAAAAAGTGTTTGACAAATAGTAAGCGCTTAGCAAATACCATATAAAAAGCAGTGTGTAACACATAGTAAGCACTTAATGAATACCATAAAAAGTGTGTAACACATAGTGCTTAAAAAATACCTGTAAAAAACACTTTGACATATAGTAAGCGCTTAACAAATACCAGAAAAAAAGTGTTTGACCCGTTATAAGAACTTAGCAAATACCATGTAGAAACAGTATTTGACACTTAGTAGGCGCTTAACAAGTAACAGATAAAAAAGTGTTTGACACATAGTAAATGCTTAACAAATACCATATAAAAAGCAACGTGTAACACATAGTAAGCACTTAACAAATACCATAAAAAGTGTGTAACAGTGCTTAATAAATACCTGTAAAAAAACCCTACTTTAACACATAGTAAGCGCTTAACAAATGCCAGAAAAAAAGTGTTTTATCCACAATAAGAGCTTAGCAAATACCATATGGAAATAGTATTTGACACTTAGTAGGCGCTTAACAAGTATCATATAAAAAGTGTTTGACACATAGTAAGCGCTTAGCAAATACCATATAAAAAGCAGTGTGTAATACATAGTAAGCACTTAATGAATACCAGAAAAAGTGTGTAACACATAGTGCTTAATAAATACCTGTAAAAAACACTTTGACATATAGTAAGCGCTTAACAAATACCAGAAAAAAGTGTTGGACCCGTAATAAGAACTTAGCAAATACCATATAGAAACAGTATTTGACACTTAGTAGGCGTTTAACAAGTATCAGATAAAAAAGTGTTTGACACATAGTAAGCGCTTAGCAAATACCATCTAAAAAGCAGTGTAACACATAGTAAGCACTTAACGAATACCATTAAAAGTGTGTAACACATAGTGCTTAATAAATACCTGTAAAAAAACACTTTGACACATAGTAAGCGTTTAATAAATACCAGAAAGAAGTGTTCGACCCATAGTAAGAGCTTAGCAAATACCATATAGAAACAGTATTTGACACTTAGTAGGCGCTTAACAAGTATCATATAAAAAGTGTTTGACACATAGTAAGCGCTTAGCAAATACCATATAAAAAGCAGTGTGTAACACATAGTAAGCACAGTGAATACCATAAAAAGTGTGTAACACATAGTGCTTAATAAATACCTGTAAAAAAGTGTTTGACACATAGTAATCGCTTAGCAAATACCATATGAAAAGCAGTGTGTAACACATAGTAAGCACTTAATGAATACCATAAAAAGTGTGTAACACATAGTGCTTAATAAATACCTGTAAAAAACACTGACATATAGTAAGCGCTTAACAAATACCAGAAAAAAGGTGTTTGACCCGTAATAAGAGCTTAGAAAATACCATATGGAAACAGTATTTGACACTTAGTAGGCGCTTAACAAGTATCATATAAAAAGTGTTTGACACATAGCAAGCGCTTAGTAAATACCATATAAAAAGCAGTGTGTAATGCATAGTAAGCACTTAATAAATACCATAAAAAGTGTGTAACACATAGTGCTTAATAAATACCCGTAAAAAAACCACTTTGACACATAGTAAGCGCTTAATACCAGAAAAAAAGTGTTTGATCCATAGTAAGAGCTTAGCAAACACCATATAAAAAGCATTGTGTAATACATAGTAAGCACAGTGAATACCATAAAAAGTGTGTAACACTTTTTTTATATTTATTTATTTTACTTGTACATATCTATCCTATTTATTTTATTTTGTTAGTATGTTTGGTTTTGTTCTCTGTCTCCCCCTTTTAGACTGTGAGCCCACTGTTGGGGAGGGACTGTCTCTATATGCTGCCAATTTGTACTTCCCAAGCGCTTAGTACAGTGCTCTGCACATAGTAAGCGCTCAATAAATACGATTGATGATGATGATATAGAAACAGTATTTGACACAGTAGGCGCTTAACAACTATCAAATAAAAACTGTTTGACACATAGTAAGCGCTTAGCAAATACCATATAAAAAGCAGTGTGTAACACATAGTAAGCACTTAATGAATACCATAAAAAGTGTGTAACACGTAGTGCTTAATAAATACCTGTTAAAAAACACTTTGACACATAGTAAGCGCTTAACAAATACCAGAAAAAAAGTGTTTGACCCGGCAGTAAGAGCTTAGCAAATACCATATAGAAACAGTATTTAACACTTAGCAGGTGCTTAACAAGTATCATATAAAAAGTGTTTGACACATAGCAAGCGCTTAGTAAATACCATATGAAAAGCAGTGTGTAACACATAGTAAGCACTTAATGAATGCCATAAAAAGTGTGTAGCACGTAGTGCTTAATAAATACCTGTAAAAAACACTTTGACATATAGTAAACGCTTAACAAATACCAGAAAAAAGTGTTTGACCCGTAGTAAGAGCTTAGCAAATAGCATACAGAAACAGTATTTGACACTTAGTAGGCGCTTAACAAGTATCATATAAAAAAGTGTTTGACACATAGTAAGCGCTTAGCAAATACCATATAAAAAGCAGTGTGTAACACACAGTAAGCACTTAACGAATACCATAAAAAGTGTGTAACACTTAGTGCTTAATAAATACCTGTAAAAAACACTTTGACATATAGTAAGCGCTTAACATGTACCAGAAAAAAAGTGTTTGACCCGGCAGTAAGAGCTTAGCAAATACCATATAGACACAGTATTTGACACTTAGTAGGCGCTTAACAAGTATCATATAAAAAAGTGTTTGACACATAGTAGGCGCTTAGCAAATACCATATAAAAAGCATTGTGTAACACATAGTAAGCACTTAACGAATATCATAAAAAGTAACACATAGGGCTTAATAAATACCTGTAAAAAAACCCACTTTGATACATACTAAGCGTTTAATAAATACCAGAAAAAAAGTGTTTGACCCGCAGTAAGAGCTTAGCAAATACCATATAGAAACAGTATTTGACACTTAGTAGGCACTTAACAAGCATCAGATAAAAAAGTGTTTGACACATAGTAAGCACTTAGCAAATACCATATAAAAAGCAGTGTGTTACACATAGTAAGCACTTAACGAATACTATAAAAAGTGTGTAACACGTAGTGCTTAATAAATACCTGTAAAAAAACACTTGGACACATAGTAAGCGCTTAACAAATACCAGAAAAAAAGTGTTTGACCCGTAATAAGAGCTTAGCAAATACCATATGGAAACAGTATTTGACACTTAGTAAGCGCTTAACAAGTATCATATAAAAAGTGCTTGACACACAGCAAGCGCTTAGTAAATACCATATAAAAAGCAGTGTGTAACACATAGTAAGCACTTAATGAATACCATAAAAAGTGTGTAACACGTAGTGCTTAATAAAACCTGTAAAAAAACCACTTTGACACATAGTAAGCGCTTAACAAATACCAGAAAAAAAGTGTTTGATCCGTAGTAACAGCTTAGCAAATGCCATATAGAAACAGTATATGGCACTTAGTAGGCGTTTAACAAGTATCATATAAAAAGTGTTTGACACACAGTAAGCGCTTAGCAAATACCATATAAAAAGCAGTGTGTAACACATAGTAAGCACTTAACGAATACCATAAACAGTAACACATAGTGCTTAATAAATACCTGTAAAAAAACCACTGACACATAGTAAGCGTTCAATAAATACCAGAAAAAAGTGTTTGACCCATAGTAAGAGCTTAGCAAATACCATATAGAAACAGTATTTGACACTTAGTAGGCGCTTAACACGTATCATATAAAAGTGTTTGACACACAGTAAGCGCTTAGCAAATACCATATAAAAAGTAGTGTGTAACACATAGTAAGCACTTAACGAATACCATTAAAAGTGTGTAACACATAGTGCTTAATAAATACCTGTAAAAAACCCACTTTGACACATAGTAAGCGCTTAATACCAGAAAAAAAGTGTTTGATCCGTAGTAAGAGCTTAGCAAATGCCATATAGAAATAATATTTGACACTTAGTAGGCGTTTAACAAATATCATATAAAAAGTGCTTGACACATAGTAAGCGCTTAGCAAATACCATATAAAAAGCAGTGTGTAACACATAGTAAGCACTTAACAAATACCATAAAAAGTGTGTAACACATAGTGCTTAATAAATACCCATAAAAAAACCACTTTGACACATAGTAAGCGCTTAATACCAGAAAAAAAGTGTTTGATCCGTAGTAAGAGCTTAGCAAATACCATATAAAATCCAGAGTTAAGAGAAGCCATGCTCCTTAACTCAGTCAATCAATCAATAATATTAGTTGAGCACTTACTACAGAAGCAATATGGTGTAGTGGACGGAGTCCGGAGGTCTTGGGTTCTAATCCTGCCTCTGCCACTTGTCTGCTGGGTGACTTTGGCCCTGTCACTTCGCTTCTCTGGGCCTCAGTTCCCTCATCTGTCAAATGGGGATGAAGACTGTGAGCCCCCCGGGGGACAACCTCATCACCTTGTCTCTCCCGCAGCGCTTAGAACAGTGCTTGGCACATAATAAGCGCTTAATAAATACCACCATTATTATTATTGAATGAATGAATATATCTTTAATTCTATTTATTTATATCGATGCTATTGATGCCTGTCTACTTGTTTTGTTGTCTGTCTCCCCCCTTCTAGACTCTTAGCCTGTTGTTGGGTAAGCGCTTAGCAAATACCATTATTATAATTATTATTATCAACCGTACTTATTGAGCGCTTACTGTGTGCAGAGCACTGTATATCATTTGTTCATTCACTCAATCATATTTATTGAGAGCAAGCGCTTGAGAAGCACATTTGTTCCTGAATTGGACTTTCCAAGCACTTAGTACAGTGCTCTGCACACAGTAAGCGCTCAATAAATACGATTGATTGATTGAATAAATACAGTGATGATGATCATTATAATTGACACCATCAAGCGCTTAGTCCAGTGCTCTGCACACAGTAAGCGCTCAATAAATACCATTGAGTGAATGAATGAACACAATGGTGATTATAATTGACGTCATCAAGCGCTTAGTCCAGTGCTCTGCACACAGTAAGTGCTCAATAAATACCACTGAGTGAATGAATGAATAAATACAATGAAGATTATTATTATTATAATTGACGTCATCAAGCGCTTAGTCCA
This sequence comes from Tachyglossus aculeatus, assembly GCF_015852505.1. Lineage (NCBI taxonomy): Eukaryota > Metazoa > Chordata > Mammalia > Monotremata > Tachyglossidae > Tachyglossus > Tachyglossus aculeatus. The sequence goes on along the minus strand of NW_024044869.1, from coordinate 285,195 downwards.
GTGCTCTGCACACAGTAAGCGCTCAATAAATACCACTGAGTGAATGAATGAATAAATACAATGAAGATGATTATTATTATAATTGACGACATCAAGCGCTTAGTCCAGTGCTTTGCACACAGTAAGAGCTCAATAAATGCCACTGAGTGAATGAATGAATACAATGATGATGATGATTATAATTGACGTCATCCAGCGCTTAGTCCAGTGCTCTGCACACAGTAAGCGCTCAATAAATACCACTGAGTGAATGAATGAATAAATACAATGAAGATGATTATTATTATAATTGACGACATCAAGCGCTTAGTCCAGTGCTTTGCACACAGTAAGCGCTCAATAAATGCCACTGAGTGAATGAATGAATACAATGATGATGATGATTATAATTGACGTCATCCAGCGCTTAGTCCAGTGCTCTGCACACAGTAAACGCTCAATAAATACCACTGAGTGAATGAATGAATAAATGCAATGATGATGATGATGATTATAATTGACGTCATCAAGCACTTAGTACAGTGCTTTGCACACAGTAAGTGCTCAATAAATACCATTGAGTGAATGAATGAACACAATGATGGTGATGATGGTGATGATTATAAATGACGTCATCAAGCGCTTAGTCCAATGCTCTGCACACAGTAAGTGCTCAATAAATACCACTGAATGAATGAATGAACACAATGGTGATTATAATTGACGTCATCAAGCGCTTAGTCCAGTGCTCTGCACACAGTAAGCGCTCAATAAATATCACTGAGTGAATGAATGAATAAATACCATGATGATGATGATTATAATTGACATCATCAAGCGTTTAGTCCAGTGCTCTGCACACAGTAAGTGCTCAATAAATACCACTGAATGAATGAATAAATACAATGATGATGATTATTATTATAACTGACATAATCAAGCGCTTAGTCCAGTGCTCTGCACACAGTAAGCGCTCAATAAATACCACTGAACGAATGAATAAATACAATGATGATTATTATTATTATAATTGACATCATCAAGCACTTTAGTCCAGTGCTCTGCACACAGTAAGCGCTCAATAAATACCACTGAACGAATGAATAAATACAATGATGATGATTATTATTATAATTGACATCATCAAGCACTTTAGTCCAGTGCTCTGCACACAGTAAACGCTCAGTAAATACCATTGAGTGAATGAATGAATAAATACAATGATGATTATTATTATAATTGACGTCATCAAGCACTTAGTCCAGTGCTTTGCACACAGTAAGCGCTCAATAAATACCACTGAGTGAATTAATGAATAAATAGCATGATGATGATGATTATAATTGACGTCATCAAGCGCTTAGTCCAGTAGTCTGCCCACAGTAAGAGCTCAATAAATACCACTGAATGAATGAATAAATACAATGATGATGATTATTATAATTGACATCATCAAGCACTTTAGTGCAGTGCTCTGCACACAGTAAGCGCTCAATAAATACCATTGAGTGAACGAATGGATAAATACAATGAAGATGATTATTATTATAATTGACGTCTTCAAGCACTTAGTCCAGTGCTTTGCACACAGTAAGCGCTCAATAAATACCATTGAGTGAATGAATGAACACAATGATGGTGATGATGATGATTATAATTGACATCATCAAGCGCTGTAGTCCAGTGCTGTGCACACAGTAAGCGCTCAATAAATACCACTGAGTGAATTAATGAATAAATACAATGATGATGATGATTATTATAATTGACATCATCAAGCACTTTAGTCCAGTGCTCTGCACACAGTAAACGCTCAATAAATACCACTGAACGAATGAATAAATACAATGATGATGATTATTGTTTTAATTGACATCATCAAGCGCTTAGTCCAGTGCTCTGCACACAGTAAGTGCTCAATAAATACCACTGAACGAATGAATAAATACAAAGATGATGATTATTATTATAATTGACATCATCATGCACTTTAGTCCAGTGCTCTGCACACAGTAAGCGCTCAATAAATACCACTGAATGAATGAATGAATAAATACCATGATGATTATTATGTAATAGTTATAATTAATAATTAATGTAATAATTAATACAGTATTTAATACAATATTTAGTATTCAATACAATATTTAATACAATAATTAATACGATATAATTAATGTAATAATTATAGTCCAGTGCTTTGCACACAGTAAGTGTTCAATAAATACCATTGAGTGAATGAATGAGTGAATAAACACAATGATGATAATTATTATAATTGATATCATCAAGCGTTTAGTCCAGTGCTCTGCACACAGTAAGCGCTCAATAAATACCACTGAATGAATGAATAAATACAAGGATGATGATGATTATCATCGGTAAGCGCTCCATAAACACCATTGAGTGACTGAACAAATCAATCAATCAATCAATCGCATTTATTGAGCGCTTACTCTGTGCAGAGCACTGTACTAAGCGCTTGGGAAGCACAAGTTGGCAACATATAGAGACGGTCCCTACCCAACGGTGGGCTCACAGTCTAGAAGGGGGAGACAGAGAACCAAACCAAACATACTAACAAAATAAAATAAATAGAATAGATACGTACAAGTAAAATAAATACATAAATACATAAATAAATAAATAAATAAATAAATAAACACAATGATGATGATGATTGCTAAAATCGACATCATCATTCCGATCTTTCATTACATACTAACAAAATAAAATAAATAGAATAGATACGTACAAGTAAAATAAATACATAAATACATAAATAAATAAATAAATAAATAAATAAATAAATAAATAAACAAACACAATGATGATGATGCTTGTTAAAATCGACATCATCATTCCGATCTTTCATTACCCCTTTCAGCTTGGATATTATTAATATTCCTGCCCAATTCTTCCTGGTTTATTAAGTAGCTATTTCCATAGTAAGCGCTTAACAGATACCATCTTCATTATTTATTATTATTATTATTATTATTATTATTATTTTAATTCCTCAGCCACCTCCTGGCGACAGGGCCTAGACATTTCTCTGAAAGCCAGTCTGGGCTCTGAAAAAAGCCCCTTAAATGTGCTTTTCATCCTAAATGCACAAAGGAATGGAAACAGGCCAAGCGTGACAGGTTTTTATCCTTTTATTTGAGAAAATGACAGGGCCTGGGAGAAAATTTCACGCATCGGTTCTCACAGTGTCCAAACCCTCTCCCCTCACCCTGCCACCATCTCTGTTTTCTTTCACTGGCCCGGGAGGGTTAGAAATTTGGGGAAATTTACGGCCAAAAAGGTCATTTTTCTTTTTGTGGGATCCATTAAGTCCTTATTAGAATAATAATTTATAATAATGATGGTGGTAGTTGCTGAGCGCTTACTACATCTCAAGTTGGACACAATCCCTGCCCCTCGTGACAATAATAACTGTAGTAATATTTGTATTTAATAGAATAATAATTTATAATAACGATGGTGGGAGTTGTTGAGCGCTTACTACATCTCGGGTTGGACACAATCCCTGCCCCTTGTGATAATAATAACTGTAGTAATATTTGTTTAATAGAATAATAATTTATAATAATGATGGCGGGAGTTGCTGAGCGCTTACTACATCTCAAGTTGGACACAATCCCTGCCCCTCATGATAATAACTGTAGCAATATTTGTATTTAATAGAATAATAATTTATAATAATGATGCTGGTAGTTGCTGAGCGCTTACTACATCTCAAGTTGGACACAATCCCTGCCCCTCATGATAATAATAACTGTAGTAATATTTGCGTTTAATAGAATAATAATTTATAATAATAATGCTGGTAGTTGCTGAGCGCTTACTACATCTCAAGTTGGACACAATCCCTGCCCCTCATGATAATAACTGTAGCAATATTTGTATTTAATAGAATAAGAATTTACAATAACGATTTGTGGTAGTTGTTGAGCGCTTACTACATCTCGGGTTGGACACAATCCCTGCCCCTCAATCAATCAATCAATCATATTTATTGAGCGCTTACTATGTGCAGAGCACTGTACTAAGCGCTTGGGAAGTACAAATTGGCAACATATAGAGACAATAATGGACATAATTATAGAGACAACATATTATAATAATTATTATACTATAATTATACTATAATAATTACAGAGACAACATATAGAGCCCCTCGTGATAGTAATAACTGTAGTAATATTTGTATTTAATAGAATAATAATTTATAGTAATGATGGTGGTAGTTGCTGAGCGCTTACTACATCTCGGGTTGGACACAATCCCTGCCCCTCATGATAATAATAACTGTAGTAATATTTGCATTTAATAGAATAATAATTTATAATAATGATGGTGGTAGTTGCTGAGCGCTTACTACATCTCAAGTTGGACACAATCCCTGCCCCTCGTGATAATAATAACTGTAGTAATATTTGTGTTTAATAGAATAATAATTTATAATAATGATGGTGGGAGTTGTTGAGCGCTTACTACATCTCCAGTTGGACACAATCCCTGCCCCTCATGATAATAATAACTGTAGTAATATTTGTATTTAATAGAATAATAATTTATAATAACGATGGTGGTAGTTGTTGAGCGCTTACTACATCTCGGGTTGGACACAATCCCTGCCCTTCATGATAATAATAACTGTAGTAATATTTGTATTTAATGGAATAAAAATTTATAATAACGATGGTGGTAGTTGTTGAGCGCTTACTACATCTCCAGTTGGACACAATCCCTGCCCCTCATGATAATAATAACTGTAGTAATATTTGTATTTAAGCGCTTGGTATAATAATAATAATTAATAATGATTATAGTATTTGTTAGGCGCTTAAAACGTCTCAGGGTGGACACAGGCTAATTGGGTTGGACACAATCCCTGCCCCTCATGACAATAATTATTATAGTAATCATGATGGTATTTGTTAAGCGCTTGCTATAATAATAATTAATAACGATTATAGTATTTGTTCAGCGCTTAATAGGTCTCAGGGTGATTACGAGCAAATCAGGCTGGACACAATCCTTCCTTCTCATAATAATGATAGTAGTAATAATAATAATAATGGCATTTATTAAGCACTTAATAATCATCATCATCATCACTGTATTCATTCATTCACTCAGTGGTATCTATTGAGCGCTTACCGTGTGTAGAGCGGTGTACTATTTATTAAGCACTTACTACATGTCAGGGTGGACACAGGCAAATTGGGTTGGACACAATCCCTGTCCCTCATGATAATAATAATTGTAGTAATAACGATGGCAGTTGTTAAGCACTTGCTATAATAATAATTAATAATGATTATCGCATTTGTTAAGCGCTTACTACATCTCAGGGTGGACATAGGCAAATCAGGTTGGACACAATCTCTGCTCCTTGTAATAATAATAATAATGGTATTTATTAAGCGCTTACTACGTGTCAGGGTGGACACAGGCCTATCGGGTTGGACACAATCCCTGCCCCTCATGATAATACTAATTGTAGTAATTATGATGGTATTTGTTAAGCTCTTGCTATAATATTAATTAATAATGGTTATAGTATTTGTTAAGCGCTTACTACGTCTCAGGGTGATTACAAGCAAATCAGGTTGGACACAATCCCTGCTCCTTGTAATAATAACAATAATAACAATAATAATAAAAATGGCATTTATCAAGCGCTTAAAACGTCTCAGGGTGGACAAAGGCAAATCAGGATGGACACAATCCCTGCCCCTCATGATAATAATAATTGTAGTAATAACGATGGCAGTTGTTAAGCACTTGCTATAATAATAATTAATAATGATTATCGTATTTGTTAAGCGCTTACTACGTGTCAGGGTGGACACAGGTAAATCAGGTTGGTCAAAATCCCTGCCCCTCATGATAATAATAATTGTAATAATGAGGATGGTATTTGTTAAGCGCTTGCTATAATAATAATTAATAATGATTATCGCATTTATTAAGCGCTTACTACGTCTCAGGGTGGACAAAAGCAAATCAGGTTGGACACAATCTCTACTCCTTGTAATAATGATAATAATAATAATGGTATTTATTAAGCGCTTACTACGTGTCAGGGTGGACACAGGCAGATCAGGTTGGACACAATCCCTGCCCCTCATGATAATAATAATTGTAATAATCATGATGGTATTTGTTAAACTCTTGCTATAATATTAATTAATAATGGTTATAGTATTTGTTAAGCGCTTACTACGTCTCAGGGTGATTACAAGCAAATCAGGTTGGACACAATCCCTGCTCCTTGTAATTATAATAATAATAACAGTAATAATAATAAAAATGTTATTTATTAAGCGCTTAAAACGTCTCAGGGTGGACAAAGGCAAATCAGGTTGGACACAATCCCTGCCCCTCATGATAATAATAATTGTAGTAATAACGATGGCAGTTGTTAAGCACTTGCTATAATAATAATTAATAATGATTATCGTATTTGTTAAGCGCTTACTACGTCAGGGTGGACATAGGCAAATCAGGTTGGACACAATCTCTGCTCCTTGTAATAATAATAATAATAATAATAATAATAATAATAATAATGGTATTTATTAAGCGCTTACTACTTGTCAGGGTGGACACAGGCAGATCAGGTTGGACACAATTCCTGCCCCTCATGATAATAATAATTGCAGTAATCACGATGACATTTGTTAAGTGCTTGCTATAATATTAATTAATAATGGTCATAGTATTTGTTAAGCGCTTACTACGTCTCAGGATGATTACAGGCAAATCAGGTTGGACACAATCCCTGTTCCTTGTAATTATAATAATAATAACAACAACAATAATAATAATATTAATAATAAAATAGTATTTATTAAGTATTTATTACTATGTGTCAGGGTGGACGCAGGCAAATCAGGTTGGGCACAATCCGTGCCCCTCATGATAATAATAATTGTAGTAATAACAATGGTATTTGTTAAGCGTTTGCTATTATAATAATTACTAATAATTATGGTATTTGTTAAGGGTGATACAGGGTGATGAGGTTGTCCCCCGGTGGGCTCACGGTCTTCGCCCCCATTTTCCAGAGGAGGGAACTGAGGCCCAGAGAAGTGAAGTGACTTACCCAAGGTCACCCAGCAGACAAGCGGTGGAGGCGGGATTAGAACCCAGGACCTTCTGACTCCCAGCCATGGGCTCTTCCCACTGGGCCACACTGTATATCTAATAATAATAATAATGATAGCATTTATTAAGCGCTTACTAGGTGCAAAGCACTGTTCTAAGCGCTGGGGAGGTTACAAGGTGATGAGGTTGTCCCCCGGGGGGCTCCCGGTCTTCATCCCCATTTTACAGATGTGGGAACTGAGGCCCAGAGAAGTGAAGTGACTTGCCCAAAGTCATCCAGCTGATAACTGGCAGAGCCAGGATTTGAACCCATGACCTCTGACTCCATAACCTGGGCTCTTTCCACTGAACCACGCTGCCTCTGTAAGGGAAGTGACTTGTCCAAGGTCACGCAGCAAACAAGCAATGGAGGCAGGATTAGAACCCAGGTCCTCTGACTCCCGCCCCTAATTTCTTTCCACTACAACACGCTGCATCTCTAAGTGAAGTGACTTGTCCAAGGTCACGCAGAAAACAAGCAATGGAGGCAGGATTAGAACCCAGGTCCTTTGACTCATAACCGAATTTCTTTCCACTACAACACGCTGCTTCTCTAAGTGAAGTGACTTGTCCAAGGTCACGCAGCAAACAAGCAATGGAGGCAGGATTAGAACCCACGTCCTTTGACTCCCAACCCTAATTTCTTTTCACTACAACACGCTGCATCTCTAAGTGAAGTGACTTGTCCAAGGTCACGCAGAAAACAAGCAATGGAGACAGGATTAGAACCCAGGTCCTCTGACTCCCGCCCCTAATTTCTTTCCACTACAACACGCTGCATCTCTAAGTGAAGTGACTTGTCCAAGGTCACGCAGCAAACAAGCAATGGAGGCAGGATTAGAACCCAGCTCCTTTGAATCCTGCCCCTAATTTATTTCCACTACAACACGCTGCATCTCTGAGTGAAGTGACTTGTCCAAGGTCATGCAGCAAACAAGCAATGGAGGTAGGATTAGAACCCAGGTCCTTTGACTCATCACCCTAATTTCTTTCCACTACAACATGCTGCATCTCTAAGTGAAGTGACTTGTCCAAGGTCACACAGCAAACAAGCAATGGAGGCAGGATTAGAACCCAGGTCCTCTGACTCCCGCCCCTAATTTCTTTCCACTACAACACGCTGCATCTCTAAGTGAAGTGACTTGTCCAAGGTCACACAGCAAACAAGCAATGGAGGCAGGATTAGAACCCACGTCCTTTGACTCCCAACCCTAATTTCTTTCCACTACAACACGCTGCATCTCTGAGTGAAGTGACTCGTCCAAGGTCACACAGCAAACAAGCAATGGAAGCAGGATTGGAACCCAGGTCCTTTGACTCCCGCCCCTAATTTCTTTCCACTACAACACGCTGCATCTCTAAGTGAAGTGACTTGTCCAAGGTCATGCAGAAAACAAGCAATGGAAGCAGGACTAGAACCCAGGTCCTTTGACTCATAACCCTAATTTCTTTCCACTACAACACGCTGCATCTCTAAGTGAAGTGACTTGTCCAAGGTCACGCAGCAAACAAGCAATGGAGGCAGGATTAGAACCCACGTCCTTTGATTCCCAACCCTAATTTCTTTTCACTACAACACGCTGCATCTCTAAGTGAAGTGACTTGTCCAAGGTCACGCAGAAAACAAGCAATGGAGACAGGATTAGAACCCAGGTCCTCTGACTCCCGCCCCTAATTTCTTTCCGCTACAACACGCTGCATCTCTAAGTGAAGTGACTTGTCCAAGGTCACGCAGCAAACAAGCAATGGAGGCAGGATTAGAACCCAGGTCCTTTGATTCCTGCCCCTAATTTCTTTCCACTACAACACACTGCATCTCTAAGTGAAGTGACTCGTCCAAGGTCACACAGCAAACAAGCAATGGAAGCAGGATTGGAACCCAGGTCCTTTGACTCCCGCCCCTAATTTCTTTCCACTACAACACGCTGCATCTCTAAGTGAAGTGACTTGTCCAAGGTCATGCAGAAAACAAGCAATGGAAGCAGGACTAGAACCCAGGTCCTTTGACTCATAACCCTAATTTCTTTCCACTACAACACGCTGCATCTCTAAGTGAAGTGACTTGTCCAAGGTCACGCAGCAAACAAGCAATGGAGGCAGGATTAGAACCCAGGGCCTCTGACTCCCGCCCCTAATTTCTTTCCCCTACAACATGCTGCATCTCTGAGTGAAGTGACTTGTCCAAGGTCACGCAGCAAACAAGCAATGGAGGCAGGATTAGAACCCAGGGCCTCTGACTCCCGCCCCTAATTTCTTTCCCCTACAACACGCTGCATCTCTGAGTGAAGTGACTTGTCCAAGGTCACCCAGCAAACCTCATCACCTTGTCTCTCCCCCAGCGCTTAGAACAGTGCTTGGTATGTAGTAAGCGCTTCACAAATACCACCTTATTATTATTATACTTATTCTCCGGGCCTCAGTTCCCTCTTCTGTCAAATGGGGATGAAGACCATGAGCCTCACGGGGGACAACCTCATCACCTTGCATCTCTCCCAGCGCTTAGAACAGTCCCTGGCACATAGTAAGCGCTGAACAAATACCATTATTATTACTACTATAACCTCCCTATGGGCGAGGATAGTTTCTAATGACTCTTAGGGTGCTTAGTACAGCGCTCCGCAAGCAATAATGTTCAATTAATTTCACTTAGTGATTGAGTTAGCTCATTGTGGACAGGGAATATATCTGTTTATTATTGTACTGTCCTCTCCCAAGCGCTTAGTACAGTGCTCTGCACGCAGGGCGTGCTCAGTAAATACGATTGAATTGAAACCAATTGTTCCTTGACTAATATTAACATTAATAATGATGGTATTTGTGAAGCGCTCACTATGTGCCAAGCACTGTTTTAAGCGCTGGGGGAGAGACAAGGTGATGAGGTTGTCCCCCGTAGGGCTCACTGTCTTCATTCCCATTTGGCAGAGGAGGAAACTGAGGCCCAGAGAATAATAATAATAATAATGGCATTTGTTAGGCGCTTACTATGTGCCAAGCACTGTTCTAAGCGCTGGGGGAGAGACAAGGTGATGAGGTTGACCCAATAATAATGATGATGGTATTATATTAAGCGCTTACTATGTGCCAAGCACTGTTCTAAGCGCTGGGGTAAGTACGGGGTCATCAGGTGACCCCCGGGGGGCTCACGGACTCCATCCCCATTTTCCAGATGAGGGAACTGAGGCCTGGAGAAAGCGAAGTGACTCGTCCAAGGTCACACGGACAACAAATGGTAGAGCCGGGAGTCGAACCCAGGACCTTTCGACTACCAGGCCGAGGCCTAAGTTCCTCTTCTCCCGCACCTTTGAAGCAGCACGGTAATAATAATAATAATAATAATAATAATAACAATAATAACAATAACAATAGTGGTATTAAGCGCTTACTATGTTAATAATAATAATAATAATGGTATTAAGCGCTTACTATGTGCCAAGCACTGTTCCAAGCGCTGGGGGAGAGACAAGGTGATGAGGTTTTCTCCCCACGGTCTTCATCCCCATTGGACAGAGGAGGAAACTGAGGCCCAGAGAAGGGAAGTGACTTGCCCAGAGTCACACAGCAGACATGGGGCGGAGGCGGGATTGGAACCCAGGACCTTGCGACTCCCGGGCCGAGGCCTAATTTATTTCTTTGTGAGCCCACCGTTGGGTAGGGACTGTCTCTATATGTTGCCAATTTGTACTTCCCAAGCGCTTAGTACAGTGCTCTGCACATAGTAAGCACTCAATAAATACGATTGATGATGATTTATCTATTTATTTATTTAATTTGCACATATTTATTCCATTTATTTTATTTTGTTAATATGTTTTGTTCCGTTGTCCGTCTCCCCCTTCTAGACTGTGAGCCCGCTGTCTAGATGTTGCCGACTCGGACGTTTAGTACAGTGCTCTGCACACAGGAAGCGCTCAATAAATAGGATTGAATGGATCAGTGAATGAATAATTTCCCTCTTCTCCCTTCCGTGACACCTCTGAAGCAGCAGGGTGGACTTGATAGAACATTTATGGGACATTATTACCTATTTATTAGCTATTTACTGTTCATGAGACACTTACTATGTATGAAGCGCTTACTATTTATTAGGCACCGGCTATTTGAAAGCCTTTTTCTTAAAAAAAAAAAATTATTGTGGCCTTGGAAAGGCGCTTACTGTGTGTCAAGCTAGACTGTGAGCCCACTGTCGGGTAGGGACCGTCTCTATATGTTGCCAACTTGGACTTCCCAAGCGCTTAGTACAGTGCTCTGCACACAGGAAGCGCTTAATAAGTACGATTGATTGAATGAATGAATGGTAAGCGCTTACCAAATCTCTACCTGTTGCTGATTTGTACTTTCCAAGCGCTCAGTCCAGTGCTCTGCACACAGGAAGCGCTCAATAAATACCATTGAATGAATGGATGAATGAACGAAGGCCGTCATTAATATTATTGTGCGTGAAATAATAATAATCTTGGTATTTGTGAAGCGCTTACTATGTGCCGAGCACTGTTCTAAGCGCTGGGGGAGAGACAAGGTGATGAGGTTGTCCCCCGGGGGGCTCACGGGCTTCATCCCCATTTGACAGAGGAGGCAACTGAGGCCCAGGGAATAATGATAATAATAATGATGGTATTTGTTAAGCGCTTACTATGTGCCAAGCACTGTTCTAAGCGCTGGGGGAGAGACAAGGTGATGAGGTTGTCCCCCGGGGGGCTCACGGGCTTCATCCCCATTTGACAGAGGAGGGAACTGAGGCTCAGAGAATAATAATAATAATAATGATGATGCTATTTGTTAAGCGCTTACTATGTGCCAAGCACTGTTCTAAGCGCTGGGGGAGAGACAAGGTGATGAGGTTGTCCCCCGGGGGGCTCACGGGCTTCATCCCCATTTGACAGAGGAGGGAACTGAGGCTCAGAGAATGATAATAATAATAATGATATTTGTGAAGCGCTTACTATGTGCCGAGCACTGTTCTAAGCGCTGGGGGAGAGACCAGGTGACGAGGTTGTCCCTCGTGGGGCTCCCAGTCTTCATCCCCATTTGACAGAGGAGGCAACTGAGGCCCAGAGAAGGGAAGTGACTGGCTCAAGGTCACACAGCAGACGAGTGGCGGAGCCGGGATTCGAACCCACGACCTCCGACTCCCAAGCCCGGCCTCTTTCCACTGGGCCTCGCTGTTTAAACAAAATAAGAAAATACTCTATATTTACTCATTTATTTTACTTGTACATATTCTATTTATTTTATTTTGTGAATATGTTTTGTTTTGTCGTCCGTCTCCCCCTTCTCGACCGTGAGCCCGCCGTCGGGTAGGGCCCGTCTCTAGATGTTGCCAACTTGGACTTCCCAAGCGCTCAGTACAGTGCTCTGCACCCAGGAAGCGCTCAATAAATACGATTGATTGATTGATTGATTTTGTCGTCCGTCTCCCCCTTCTAGACCGTGAGCCCGCCGTCGGTAGGGACCCTCTCTAGATGTTGCCAACTTGGACTTCCCAAGCGCTCAGTACAGTGCTCTGCACCCAGGAAGCGCTCAATAAATACAATTGATTGATTGATTGATTTTGTTGTCCGTCTCCCCCTTCTAGACCGTGAGCCCGCCGTCGGGTAGGGCCCGTCTCTAGATAATAATAAATAACAATAATGGCATTTATTAAGCGCTTACTATGTGCAAAGCACTGTTCTAAGATGTTGCCAACTTGGACTTCCCAAGCGCTCAGTACAGTGCTCTGCACACAGGAAGCGCTCAATAAATACGACTGAATGAATGAAGGAAGAAAACGGTCGGAAGGAGGGGGATTATTCCAGGCCCGACGGTTTTTCGGAGCAGTCGGAGAATTGGGAATCTGGTACCGAATGAGGAAAATTAAATAAAATTAAAAAACAAATTAAACCGCCCACCGCTGCGATAATAATTTACTTAAATGTTGCAGTTTGGAGTGATGATAATTAGCTTACATGTGTTGCTCATTATGTTTATTGCAAAAAAACAACCCGCCTGCCATTCTGGAGAAGCCGAGGGTGGGAAAAAGTTGTGAATCTTGGAAAACTGCTGCTTGGAGAGGTTATTTTTTAAAAAAGGATCTTTTCATTCTTTCCTTGTCGTATTTATTGAGCGCTTCCTGTGTGCCGAGCACTGTACTAAGCGCTTGGGAAGCCCAACATCGAGAGACGGTCCCTACCCGACGGCGGGCTCACGGCCTAGAAGGGGGAGACGGAAAATGAAACAAAGCATATTAACAAAATAAAATAAATGGAATATGTACAAGTAAAATGATACGATTGATGAAGTAAAATAAAATAAAAAATAAAAAATAAAATAAAGTAAAATAAATGAATAAATAGGGTATTTTCTTATTTCGGTTAATAGCGGGCTTAATAGTCTAGAAGAGGATCTGCCTATTTATTGAGAAGAGAGATCTGCCTATTTATTGAACGGACATTTGAAGCTGTGCACTGTGGTGGTATTTGATAAGCGCTTCTTAATAATAATAATAATAATAATAATAAATAGAATATGTACAAGTAAAATAAATGGAGTATTTTCTTATTTTGGTTAATAGCGGGCTCAACAGTTTAGAAGAGGATCTGCCTATTTATTGAGAAGAGAGATCTGCCTATTTATTGAACGGACATTTGAAGCTGTGCACTGTGGTGGTATTTGATAAGCGCTTCTTAATAATAATAATAATCATAATAATAATAATAATAAATAGAATATGTACAAGTAAAATAAATGGAGTATTTTCTTATTTTGGTTAATAGCGGGCTTAATAGTCTAGAAGAGGATCTGCCTATTTATTGAGAAGAGAGATCTGCCTATTTATTGAATGGACATTTGAAGCTGTGCACTGTGGTGGTATTTGATAAGCGCTTCTTAATAATAATAATAATCATAATAATAAATAGAATATGTACAAGTAAAATAAATGAATAAATAGAGTATTTTCTTATTTTGGTTAATAGTGGGCTTGATAGTCTAGAAGAGGATCTGCCTATTTATTGAGAATCTGCCTATTTATTGAGAAGAGAGATCTACCTATTTATTGAACGGACATTTGAAGCTGTGCACTGTGGTGGTATTTGATAAGCGCTTCTTAATAATAATAATAATAATAATAATAAATGGAATATGTACAAGTAAAATAAATGAATAGAGTATTTTCTTATTTTGGTTAATAGCGGGCTTAATAGTCTAGAAGAGGATCTGCCTATTTATTGAGAAGAGAGATCTGCCTATTTATTGAACGGACATTTGAAGCTGTGCACTGCGGTGGTATTTGATAAGCGCTTCTTAATAATAATAATAATAATGAATAGAATATGTACAAGTAAAATAAATGAATAAATTGAGTATTTTCTTATTTTGGTTAATAGTGGGCTTGATAGTCTAGAAGAGGATATGCCTATTTATTGAGAATCTGCCTATTTATTGAGGAGAGATCTACCTATTTATTGAACGGACATTTGAATCTGTGCACTGTGGTGGTATTTGATAAGCGCTTCTTAATAATAATAATAATAATAATAATAATAATAAATAGAATATGTACAAGTAAAATAAATGAATAAATAGGGTATTTTCTTATTTTGGTTAATAGCGGGCTTAATAGTCTAGAAGAGGATCTGCCTATTTATTGAGAAGAGAGATCTGCCTATTTATTGAACGGACATTTGAAGCTGTGCACTGTGGTGGTATTTGATAAGCGCTTCTTAATAATAATAATAATAATAATAAATAATAATAATAATAAATAGAATATGTACAAGTAAAATAAATGAATAAATAGAGTATTTTCTTATTTTGGTTAATAGTGGGCTTAATAGTCTAGAAGAGGATCTGCCTATTTATTGAGAAGAGAGATCTGCCTATTTATTGAACGGACATTTGAATCTGTGCACTGTGGTGGTATTTGATAAGCGCTTCTTAATAATAATAATAATAATAATAATAATAACAATAATAATAATAAATAATAATAAATAGAATATGTGCAAGTAAAATAAATGAATAGAGTATTTTCTTATTTTGGTTAATAGCCGGCTTAATAGTCTAGAAGAGGATCTGCCTATTTATTGAGAAGAGAGATCTGCCTATTTATTGAACGGGCATTTGAAGCTGTGCACTGTGGTGGTATTTGATAAGTGCTTCTTAATAATAATAATAATAATAAATAATAATAATAATAAATAGAATATGTACAAGTAAAATAAATGAATAAATAGAGTATTTTCTTATTTGGGTTAATAGCAGGCTCAACAGTCTAGAAGAGGATCTGCCTATTTATTGAGAAGAGAGATCTGCCTATTTATTGAACGGACATTTGAAGCTGTGCACTGTGGTGGTATTTGATAAGCGCTTCTTAATAATAATAATAATAATAAATAGAATATGTACAAGTAAAATAAATGAATAAATAGAGTATTTTCTTATTTGGGTTAATAGCGGGCTTAATAGTCTAGAAGAGGATCTGCCTATTTATTGAGAAGAGAGATCTGCCTATTTATTGAACGGACATTTGAATCTGTGCACTGTGGTGGTATTTGATAAGAGCTTCTTAATAATAATAATAATAATAACAACAATAATAATAATAATAATAAATAATAATAAATAGAATATGTGCAAGTAAAATAAATGAATAAATAGAGTATTTTCTTATTTTGGTTAATAGCGGGCTTAATAGTCTAGAAGAGGATCTGCCTATTTATTGAGAAGAGAGATCTGCCTATTTATTGAACGGGCATTTGAAGCTGTGCACTGTGGTGGTATTTGATAAGTGCTTCTTAATAATAATAATAATAATAATAAATAATAATAATAATAATAAATAGAATATGTACAAGTAAAATAAATGAATAAATAGAGTATTTTCTTATTTGGGTTAATAGCGGGCTCAACAGTCTAGAAGAGGATCTGCCTATTTATTGAGAAGAGAGATCTGCCTATTTATTGAACGGACATTTGAATCTGTGCACTGTGGTGGTATTTGATAAGCGCTTCTTAATAATAATAATAATAATAATAATAACAATAATAATAATAATAAATAATAATAAATAGAATATGTGCAAGTAAAATAAATGAATAGAGTATTTTCTTATTTTGGTTAATAGCCGGCTTAATAGTCTAGAAGAGGATCTGCCTATTTATTGAGAAGAGAGATCTGCCTATTTATTGAACGGGCATTTGAAGCTGTGCACTGTGGTGGTATTTGATAAGTGCTTCTTAATAATAATAATAATAATAAATAATAATAATAATAAATAGAATATGTACAAGTAAAATAAATGAATAAATAGAGTATTTTCTTATTTGGGTTAATAGCAGGCTCAACAGTCTAGAAGAGGATCTGCCTATTTATTGAGAAGAGAGATCTGCCTATTTATTGAACGGACATTTGAAGCTGTGCACTGTGGTGGTATTTGATAAGCGCTTCTTAATAATAATAATAATAATAAATAGAATATGTACAAGTAAAATAAATCAATAAATAGAGTATTTTCTTATTTTGGTTAATAGCGGGCTCAATAGTCTAGAAGAGGATCTGCCTATTTATTGAGAAGAGAGATCTGCCTATTTATTGAACGGACATTTGAAGCTGTGCACTGTGGTGGTATTTGATAAGCGCTTCTTAATAATAATAATAATAATAATAATAAATGGAATCTGTACAAGTAAAATAAATGAATAAATAGAGTATTTTCTTATTTTGGTTAATAGCGGGCTCAACAGTCTAGAAGAGGATCTGCCTATTTATTGAGAGGAGAGATCTGCCTATTTATTGAACGGACATTTGAAGCTGTGCACTGTGGTGGTATTTGATAAGCGCTTCATAATAATAATAATAACAATAATAATAATAATAATAATAATAATAAATAGAATCTGTACAAGTAAAATAAATGAATAAATAGCGTAATTTCTTATTTTGGTTAATAGCGGGCTCAACAGTCTAGAAGAGGATCTGCCTATTTATTGAGAGGAGAGATCTGCCTATTTATTGAACGGACATTTGAAGCTGTGCACTGTGGTGGTATTTGATAAGCGCTTCTTAATAATAATAATAACAATAATAATAATAATAATAAAAAATAATAATAAATAGAATATGTACAAGTAAAATAAATGAATAAATAGAGTATTTTCTTATTTTGGTTAATAGCGGGCTTAATAGTCTAGAAGAGGATCTGCCTATTGAGAAGAGAGATCTGCCTATTTATTGAACGGACATTTGAAGCTGTGCACCGTGGTGGTATTTGATAAGCGCTTCTTAATAATAATAATAATAATAATAATAATAAATAGAATATGTACAAGTAAAATAAATGAATAAATAGAGTATTTTCTTATTTTGGTTAATAGCGGGCTCAATAGTCTAGAAGAGGATCTGCCTATTTATTGAGAAGAGAGATCTGCCTATTTATTGAGAAGAGAGATCTGCCTATTTATTGAACGGACATTTGAAGCTGTGCACTGTGGTCGTATTTGATAAGCGCTTCTTAATAAGAATAATTGGCATTTATTAAGCGCTTACTACGTGCAAAGCACTGTTGTGCCAAGCACCGCACTAAGCGCTGGGGTAGATAAGGAGAATCACTGTGGTATTTGTTCAGCGCTTACTATGTGCCAAGCACTGTAATAATAATAATAATAATAATAATAATAATAATAATGGCATTGGTTAAGCGCTTACTATGTGCCAAGCACTGTAATAATAATACTAATAATAATAATGGCATTTGTTAAGCGCTTACTATGTGCCAAGCACTGTAATAATAATAATAATAATGGCATTTGTTAAGCGCTTACTATGTGCCAAGCACTGTAATAATAATAATAATAATAATAATAATGGCATTGGTTAAGTGCTTACTATGTGCCAAGCACTGTAATAATAATAATAATAATAATAATAATAATAATAATGGCATTTGTTAAGCGCTTACTATGTGCCAAGCACTGTAATAATAATAATAATAATAATAATGGCATTGGTTAAGCGCTTACTATGTGCCAAGCACTGTAATAATAATAATAATAATAATAATAATAATAATAATAATAATGGCATTTGTTTAGCGCTTACTATATGCCAAGCACTGTAATAATAATAATAATAATAATAATAATAATGGCATTTGTTAAGCGCTTACTATGTGCCAAGCACTGTAATAATAATAAAAATAATAATAATAATAATAATAATAATAATAATAATAATAATAATAATGGCATTTGTTAAGCGCTTACTATGTGCCAAGCACTGTAATAATAATAATAATAATAATAATAATAATAATAATGGCATTTGTTAATCGATGTGCCAAGCACTGTTTTAAGCGCTGGGGAGGTTACAAGGTCATCAGGTTGTCCCCCGGGGGGCTCCCGGTCTTCATCCCCATTTGACAGATGAGGTCACTGAGGCCCAGAGAAGTGAAGTGACTTACCCAAAGTCACACAGCTAAGCAGCGGAATTTGAACCCACGACCTCGGACTCCAAAGCCCGGGCTCTTTCCACTGAGCCACGCTGCTTCAATAAAATAATAACTGTAATAATAATAATAGTAATAATAGTATTTGATAAGCGCTTCCAAAGTGCCAAGCACCAGATTAAGTGCTGGGGTGGATAATGAGAATTATTGTGGTATTTGTTAAGCGCTTACTTTGTGCCAAGCACTGTAATAATAATAATAATAATAGTATTTGATAAGCGCTTCCAATGTGCCAAGCACCAGACTAAGCGCTGGGGTGGATAATGAGAATTATTGTGGTATTTGTTAAGCGCTTACTATGGGCCAAGCACTGTAATAATAATAATAAAATAATAATAATAATAATAATAATAATTGATAAGCGCTTCCCAAGTGCCAAGCACCGGACTAAGCGCTGGGGTAGATAATAAGAATTATTGTGGTATTTTTTAAGCGCTTACTATGTGTCAAGCACTGTAATAATAATAATAATAATAATAATAATAATAATAATAATAATAATAATATTTGATAAGCGCTTCCCATGTGCCAAGCACCAGACTAAGCGCTGGGATAGATAATGAGAATTATTGTGGAATTTGTTAAGCGCTTATTATGGGCCAAGCACTGTAATAATAATAATAATAATAATAATAGTATTTGATAAGCACTTCCTATGTGCCCAACACCGGACTAAGCACTGGGATAGATAATGAGAATTATTTTGGTATTTGTTAAGCACTTACTATGTGTCAAACACGGTAATAATAATAACATTAATAATAATAATAATGATAGTAGTATTTGATAAGTGCTTCCTACGTGACCAACACCGGACTAAGCACTGGGATAGATAATGAGAATTATTGTGATATTTGTTAAGCGCTTACTATGGGCCAAGCACTGTAATAATAATAATGTAATAAAAATAATATTAATAATGGTATTTGATAAGTGCTTCCTATGTGCCAAGCACCATACTAAGCACTGGGATAGATAATGAGAATTAATGAGAATTATTGTGGTATTTGTTACGCACTTACTATGTGTCAAGCACTGTAATAATAATAATAATAATAATAATAGTATTTGATGAATGCTTCCTATGTGCCCAACACCGGACTAAGCGCTGGGATAGATAATGAGAATTATTTTGGTATTTGTTAAGCGCTTATTATGGGCCAAGCACTGTAATAATAATAATATAATAAAAATAATATTAATAATGGTATTTGATAAGCGCTTCCTATGTGCCAAGCACCGGACTAAGCACTGGGATAGATAATGAGAATTATTGTGGTATTTGTTAAACACTTACTATGTGTCAAGCATTGTAATAATAATAATAATAGTAATAATAGTATTTGATAAGTGCGTCCTATGTGCCAAGCACCGGACTAAGCGCTGGGATAGATAATGAGAATTATTGTGGTATTTGTTAAGCGCTTACTATGGGCCAAGCACTGTAATAATAATAATAATAATAATATTTGATAAGCGCTTCCCATGTGCCAAGCACCAGACTAAGCGCTGGGGTAGATAATGAGAATTATTGTGGTATTTGTTAAGCGCTTACTATGGGCCAAGCACTGCAATAATAATAATGATAATAATAATAATAACAACAATAACAATAATAATAATAATAATAATAAATTTGATAAGCGCTTCCCATGTGCCAAGCACCAGAATAAGCGCTGGGATAGATAATGAGAATTATTGTGATATTTGTTAAGCGCTTACTATGGGCCAAGAACTGTAATAATAATAATAATATAATAATAATAATAATAATAATAATAATAATAATAATAATAATAATAATAATGGTATTTGATCAGCGCTTCCTATGTGCCAAGCACCGGACTAAGCACTGGGATAGATAATGAGAATTATTGTGGTATTTGTTAAACACTTACTATGTGTCAAGCACTGTAATAATAATAATGATAATGATGGTATTTGTTAAGTGCTTACTATGGGCCAAACACTGTAATAATAATAATAATAATAATGGTATTTAAGCGCTTACTATGTGCCAAGCACTGTTCTAAGTGCTTGGGGGGATACAAGGTGATGAGGTTGTCCCCCGGGGGGCTCACGGTCTTAATCCCCATTTTACAGATGAGGTCACTGAGGCCCAGAGAAATTAAGTTAGAGAAGCAGCGTGGCTCAGTGGAAAGAGCCCGGGCTTTGGAGTCAGAGGTCATGGGTTCGAATCCTGGCTCCACAACGTCTGCTGTGTGACCTTGGGCAAGTCACTTAACTTCTCTGAGCCTCAGTTACCTCATCTGTAAAATGGGGATTAAGACTGTGAGCCCCACGTGGACAACCTGATCACTTTGTATCCCCCCAGCGCTTAGAACAGTGCTTTGCGCATAGTAAGCGCTTAACAAATGCCAACATTATTATTATTATTATTATTATTTTTAAGTGACTTGCCCAAGGTCACACAGCTGACAGCTGGCAGAGCCGGGATTTGAACCCATGACCTCGGACTCTCAAGCCTGGGCTCTTTCCACTGAGCCACGATACGAGGTTATCATGCTGTCCCACACAGGGCTCACGGTCTTAGTCCCCATTTTCCAGATGAGGGAACTGAGGCCCAGAGAAGTGAAGTGACTGGCCCAAGGTCACACAGCTAAGTGGCTGAGCTGGGATTCAAACCCACGACCTGTGACTCCAAAGCCCATGATCTTTCCACTAAACCACAGCAGTGCGGCCTCGTGGGTAGAGCCCGGGCCTGGGTTCTAATTCCGTGGGAATGGTGTAAATGCAGAAAATAATTCCCCGGGGGTGCCGTAAATACTGAAAATAACTACTCTGAGGCTCCCATAAATACTGAAAATAATTGTGTTAGGGCTCCCATAAATGCTGAAAATAGCCCCATGAGGGCTCTTGAAAATACAGAAAATAATTCCCCAGTAAATACTGAAAATAGGCCCTCTGGGGCTTCTATAAATACAGAAAATAATTCCCCTGTTTTGCCGTAAATACTGCAAATAGTTGCACTGGGGTTCCCGTAAATATAGAAAATAGCAGCTGCTAGGTCATCTGAAATTCAGAAAATAATTCCCCCGTAAATACTGGAAATAGCCAACCCAGAGCTCCTGAAAATACAGAAAATAATTCCCCCGGGGTTGCCATAAATACTGAATATAGCCAAGCCAGGGCTTCTATAAATACAGAAAATAATTTTCCGCAAGTGTGGTAAATATTGAAAATTGCTGCGCTAGGCCTCTGTAAATACAGAAAAGAAATTCCCGGAGATACCATAAATAGCACATGGGGCCTTCCCTAAAAACAGAAAATAATACTAATAATAGTATTTGTTAAGCGCTTACTTCCTGGGAATGGCCTAAATGCAGAAAATAATTCCCCAGGGACGTCGTAAATATTGAAAATTGCTACACTAGGGCTCCTGTAAATACCGAAAATAAATTCCCGGAGATACCATGAACGTTGAAAATAGCCACGTGAGGCCGTCCCTAAAAACAGAAAACAATAATAACGATAATAATGGCATTTGTTAAGTGCTTACTACCTGGGAATGGCATAAATGGAGAAAATAATTCTCCAGGGATTCCGGGAATATTGAAAATTGCCGCTCTAGGGCTCCTGTAAATACAGAAATTTCAAGAGATACCATAAATATTGAAGATATCCATGTGAGGCCTTCCCTAAAAACAGAATAATAATAATAATAATAATATTTGTTAAGTTCTTACTACCTGGGAATGGCATAAATGCAGAAAATAATTCCCCAGGGGGGCCATAAATACTGAAAATAACTGCTCCGGGGCTCCCGTAAATACTGAAAATAATCGTGTTAAGACTCCCACAAATGCTGAAAATAGCCCTGTGAGGGCTCCTGAAAATACAGAAAATAATTCCCCAATAAATACTGAAAACAGCCCCTGTAGGGCTTCTGTAAATACAGAAAATAATTCCCCTGGGTTGCCATAAAGATTGAAAATTGCTGCGCTGGGGCTCCTTAAATATGGAAAATAAATTCCCTGAGATACCATAAATATTCAAAGTAGCCACTTGAGGCCTTCCCTGAAAACAGAAATTAATAATAATAATAATAATAATAATAATAGTGGTATTTGTTAAGCGCTTACTACCTGGGAATGGCGTAAATGCAGAAAATAATTCCCCGGGAATGCCATCAACATGGAAAATTGCTGCTCTAGGGCTCCTGTAAATACAGACAATAAATCCCCAGAGATACCGTAAATATTGAAAATTGCCACGTGACCGCTTCCTTAAAAACAGAAAATAAAAATAATGATAATAGTATTTGTTAAGCACTTACTACCTGGGAATGGTGTAAATGCAGAAAAGAATTCCAGAATTCCCCGGGCATGCTGCGAATATTGAAAATTGCTGCGCTAGGGCTCCTGTAAATACAGAAAAGAAATTCCTGGAGATACCGTAAATGTTGAAAATTGCCATGCGAGGGCTGCCCTAAAAACAGAAAATAATAATAGTATTTGTTGAGCGCTTACTACCTGGGAATGGCATAGATGCAGAAAATAATTCCCCAGAGATGCCGTGGATATTGAAAATTGCTGCTCTAGGGCTCCTGAAAATACGGAAAATAATTCCCCGGGGTTGTTGTAAATACTTAAACCCATAAATATACCGTAATTGTTGAAAATTGCCATGTGAGCGCTGCTCTAAAAACAGAAAATAATAATAATAATAGTATTTGTTGAGCGCTTACTACCTGGGAATGGCATAGATGCAGAAAATAATTCCCCAGAGATGCCGTGGATATTGAAAATTGCTGCTCCAGGGCTCCTGAAAATACGGAAAATAATTCCCCGGGGTTGTTGTAAATACTTAAACCCATAAATATAGAAAATAGCCCCTCTGGGGCTTCTGTAAATACAGAAAATAATTCCCCGGGGTTACCGCAAATATTGAAAATTGCTACGCTAGGGCTCCAGTAAATACACAAAATAAATTCCCGGAGATGCTGCAAAAATTGAAAATAGCCACATGAGGGCTCCCCTAAATTCAGGAAATAATTCCCTGGGAATGGCGAAAATGCGGAAAATAATTCTCCGGGGATGCAGTAAATACAGTGGAGAGGCAGTGTGGCTCGGTGGAAAAATATTAATAATAATGATAATGGCATTTGTTAAGCGCTTACTATGTGCCAAGCACTGTTCTAAGCAATGAGGGGGGATTCAGGATGATGAGGTCGGTGGAAAAATAATAATAATAATAATAAGGGGCATTTGTTAAGTGCTTACTATGTGCCAAGCACTGTTCTAAGCGCTGGGGGGGATACAAGGTGATGAGGTTGTCCCCTGGGGGGCTCCTGGTCTTCATCCCCATTTTCCAGATGAGGGAACTGAGGCCCAGAGAAGGGAAATGATTTGCCCAGGGTCACCCAGCTGACAAGTGGCGGAGCCGGGATTTGAACCCGTGACCTCTGACTCCCAAGCCCGGACAGCGTGGCTCAGTGGAAAGAGCCCGGGCTTGGGAGTCAGAGGTCCTGGGTTCAAATCCCGGCTCCGCCACTTGTCAGCTGGGTGACCCTGGGCAAGTCTCTTCACTTCTCCGGGCCTCAGTGACCTCATCTGGAAAATGGGGACTAGGACTGCAAGCCCCACGGGGGACAACCTGATCACCTTGAGAGCTTCTTGAGCACTTCCTGGGTGTAGAGCACTGTACTAAGCGCTTGGAAATTTCAACTGGGCAACAGAGAGAGACAATCCCTGCCCAACAACGGGTTCACAGTCTAGAAGGGGGGGAAAAAGATGACAAAACCAGTAGACAGGCCTCAATACCACCAATATAGATAAATAGAATCATAGATTCATTCATTCCATCATATTTATTGAGCGCTTCCTGGGTGCAGAGCACTGTACTAAGCACCTGGAAAGTCCAATTGGGCAACAGAGAGAGACAATCCCTACCCAACAACGGGCTCACGGTCTAGAAGGAGAGGAGACAGATGACAAAACAAGTAGACAAGCCTCAGTACCATCAAAATAGATAAATAGAATTATATATTCATTCATTCCATCATATTTATTGAGCGCTTCCTGGGTGCTGAGCACTGGACTAAGCGCTTGGAAAGTCCAATTGGGCAACAGAGAGAGACAATCCCTGCCCAACAACGGGCTCACGGTCTAGAAGGAGAGGAGACAGACGACAAAACAAGTAGACGGGCCTCAATACCATCAAAATAAATTGATAGAATTATACATTCATTCTTTCCATTGTATTTATTGAGCGCTTCCTGGGTGCTGAGCACTGTACTAAGCACCTGGAAAGTCCAACTGGGCAATAGAGAGAGACAATCCCTGCCCAACAACAGGCTCACGGTCTAGAAGGTGGGGAGACAGACAACAAAACAAGTAGATAGGCCTCAATACCATCAAAATAGATAAATAGAATTATAGATTCATTCATTCCATTGTATTTATTGAGCACTTCCTGGGTGCAGAGCACTGTACTAAGCGCTTGGAAAGTCCAATTGGGCAACAGAGAGAGACAATCCCTGCCCAACAACGGGCTCACGGTCTAGAAGGAGGGGAGACAGACGACAAAACAAGTAGACAGGCCTCAATACCATCAAAATAGATGGATAGAATTATAGATTCATTCTTTCCATCATATTTATTGAGCGCTTCCTGGGTGCTGAGCACTGTACTAAGCGCTTGGAAAGTTCAACTGGGCGACAGATAGAGACAATCCCTACCCAACAACGGGTTCACGGTCTAGAAGGAGGGGAGACAGACGACAAAACAAGTAGACAGGCCTCAATACCATCAAAATAGATTGATAGAATTATACATTCATTCTTTCCATTGTATTTATTGAGCGCTTCCTGGGTGCAGAGCACTGGACTAAGCGCTTCAAAAGTCCAATTGGGCAACAGAGAGAGACAATCCCTGCCCGACAACTGGCTCACAATCTAGAAAGGGGAGCCAGACAACAACACAAAGCAAGGAGAGAGGTGCCAATACCATCAGAATAAATAGAATTATAGCTATAAACACACGGTTCCATTGGCAAGTCTGGAAATTGCACAGTAAATAAAAGGCTCGGAAAAAATCCCGCGCCAGGAAATAAATCCACTCGGCCTCCTCCGAGACGGGCCGGGATCGATATCGGGTGTCTCCATGGATTCATTCTCTCCTTCCCCTGAAAAATGATCCCCATTAGTCACATCTCTCCAGGGTCTCGGCGCCCTTGACCTATTTGAAACTCTCCCGGTCGCTGTCTTGGATGAATAAATGTCCTTCTGGGTGGAAATTCCTTCATTCCTTCATTCCGTCGTATTTATTGAGTGCTTACTGGGTGCCCTTGACCTATCTGAAACTCTCCCAGACTCGGTCTTGGATGAATAAATGTCCTTTTGGGTAGAAATCCCTTCATTCCTTTATTCCGTCGTATTTATTGAGCGCTTACTGGGCACCTTTGACCTGTTTGAAACTCTCCCAGTCTTCGACTTGGATGAATAAATGTCCTTTTGGGTGGAAATTCCTTCATTCCTTCATTCCGTCGTATTTATTGAGCGCTTACTGGGTGCCCTTGACCTATTTGAAACTCTCCCGGTCGCCGTCTTGGATGAATAGGTGTTCTTTTGGGTGGAAATTCCTTCATTCCTTCATTCCGTCGTATTTATTGAGCACTTACTGGGCACACTTGACCTATCTGAAACTCTTCCGGTCGCCGTCTTGGATGAATAAATGTCCTTTTGGGTGGAAATTCCTTCATTTCTTCATTCCGTCGTATCTATTGAGTGCTTACTGGACGCTCTTGACCTATTCGAAACTCTCCTGGTCGCCGTCTTCGATGAATAAATGTCCTTTTGGGTGGAAATTCCTTCATTCCTTCATTCCGTCATATTTATTGAGCGCTTACTGGGCGCCCTTGACCTATTTGAAACTCTCCCGGTCGCCATCTTGGATGAATAAATGTCCTTTTGGGTGGAAATTCCTTCATTCCTTCATTCCGTCGTATTTATTGAGCGCTTACTGGGCGCCCTTGACCTATTTGAAACTCTCCCAGTCACCGTCGTGGATGAATAAATGTCCTTTTGGGTGGAAATTCCTTCATTCCTTCATTCCGTCATATTTATTGAGCGCTTACTGGGCGCCCTTGACCTATTTGAAACTCTCCTGGTCTCCGTCTTGGATGAATAAATGTCCTTTTGGGTGGAAATTCCTTCATTCCTTCATTCCATCGTATATATTGAGCACTTACTGGGCACCCTTGACGCATTTGAAACTCTCCCGGTCTTTGTCTTGGAAGAATAAATGTCCTTTTGGGTGGAAATTCCTTTATTCCTTCATTCTGTTGTATTTATTGAGCACTTACTGGGTGCCCTTGGCCTATTTGAAACTCTCCCGGTCGCCGTCTTGGATGAATAAATGTCCTTTTGGGTAAAAATTCCTTCATTCCTTCATTCCGTCATATTTATTGAGCACTTACTGGACGCCCTTGACCTATTTGAAACTCTGCCAGTCTCCGTCGTGGATGAATAAATGTCCTTTTGGGTGGAAATTCCTTCATTCCTTTATTCCATTGTATTTATTGAGTGCTTTCTGGGCACCCTTGACCTATTTGAAACTCTCCCGGTCGCCGTCTTGGATGAATAAATGTCCTTTTGGGTGGAAATTCCTTCATTCTGTCGTATTTATTGAGCACTTACTGGGCGCCCTTGACCTATTTGAAACTCTCCCGTTCACCTTCTTGGATGAATAAATGTCCTTTTGGGTGGAAATTCCTTCGTTCCTTCATTCCGTCATATTTATTGAGAGCTTACTGGGCACCCTTGACCTATTTGAAACTCTCCCGTTCACCTTCTTGGATGAATAAATGTCCTTCTGGGTGGAAATTCCTTCATTCCTTCATTCCGTCGTATTTATTGAGTGCTTACTGGGCACCCTTGACCTATTTGAAACTCTCCCAGACTCGGTCTTGGATGAATAAATGTCCTTTTGGGTAGAAATCCCTTCATTCCTTTATTCCGTCGTATTTATTGAGCGCTTACTGGGCACCTTTGACCTGTTTGAAACTCTCCCAGTCTTCGTCTTGGATGAATAAATGTCCTTTTGG
Source organism: Tachyglossus aculeatus (assembly GCF_015852505.1). NCBI lineage: Eukaryota > Metazoa > Chordata > Mammalia > Monotremata > Tachyglossidae > Tachyglossus > Tachyglossus aculeatus. The sequence continues at coordinate 257,509 of NW_024044869.1, read as the reverse complement.
GTGGAAATTCCTTCATTCCTTCATTCCGTCGTATTTATTGAGTGCTTACTGGGTGCCCTTGACCTATTTGAAACTCTCCCGTTCACCTTCTTAGATGAATAAATGTCCTTTTGGGTGGAAATTCCTTCATTCCGTCGTATTTATTGAGCACTTACTGGACGCCCTTGACCTATTTGAAACTCTCCCAGTCACCGTCTTGGATGAATAAATGTCCTTTTGGGTGGAAAGTCCTTCATTCTGTCGTATTTATTGAGCGCTTACTGGGCGCTCGACCTATTTGAAACTCTCCCAGTCACTGTCTTGGATGAATAAATGTCCTTTTGGGTGGAAATTCCTTCATTCCTTCATTCCGTCGTATTTATTGAGTGCTTACTGGGCGCCCTTGACCTATTTGAAATTCTCCCGGTCGCCGTCTTGGATGAATAAATGTCCTTTTGGGTGGAAATTCCTTCATTCCTTCATTCCGTCGTATTTATTGAGCGCTTACTGTGTGCAGAGCACTGGGTTAAGCGCTGGTTCCTATGCTTGGGGGAGGCCAACTCAGTTTCTCTTCCGACTTTGACGGGATAAAAATCCGAGGCCTGGGGCTTGGGAGTCCGAAGGAGCTGGGTTCTAATCCCGACCCCACTGCTTGTCTGCTGTGTGACCCTGGATGAGTCATTTCCCTTCTCTGGGCCTCAGCTCCCTCGTCTGTGAAATGGGAGACCGTGTCCGACAGGATGACCTCGTAGACGCTAATTCTCTAGACCGTGAGCTCATTCATCCGTTCAGTCATATTTACTGAGCGCTTCCTCATTCATTCATTCATTCAATCATATTTATTGAGCGCTTCCTGTGTGCAGCGCACTGTGCTGAGCGCTTGGGAAGTCCAACTGGCTCACAGTCTTCATCCCCATTTGACAGATGAGGTCACTGAGGCCCAGAGAAGTGAAGTGACTCGCCCAAAGTCACCCAGCTGACAGTTGACAGAGCCGGGATTTGAACCCACGACCTCTGACTCCAAAGAACGGGCTCTTTCCAATCCCAGCCTGGCTTGTCCGCTGGGTGACCTTGGGTGAGTCCCTTCACTTCTCTGGGCCTCGATTACCTCCTCTGGAAAATGGGGATGGAGACCGTGAGCCTCACGGGGGACGGGGATGGGGTCCAAATCGATTGGCTTCGATCTCCCCAGTGCTTAGTACAGTGTCAGGCACATAGTAAGCGCTTAACAAATACCATATAAACCCCCCCCAAAAAAACTCAAATTGCACTGAGAAGCAGCGTGGCTCGGTGGAAAGAGGCCGGGCTTTGGAGTCAGAGGTCATGGGTTCGAATCCTGGCTCCGCCACGTGTCTGCTGTGGGACCTTGGGCAAGTCACTTCACTTCTCTGAGCCTCAGTGACCTCATCTGGAAAATGGGGATTAAGATTGTGAGCCCCACGTGGGACAACCTGATCACTTTGTATCCCCCCCAGCGCTTAGAACAGTGCTTTGCACATAGTAAGCGCTTAACAGATGCCAACATTATTATTATTATTATTATTATTATTATTATTATAAAATAATCCAGCGCTTAGAACAGTGCTCGGCACATTCATTCATTCATTCATTCCCCCTCGCCCCCCTCTCCATCCCCCCATCTTACCTCCTTCCCTTCCCCACAGCACCTGTATATATGTATATATTTTTGTACCTATTTATTACTCTATTTATTGATTTATTTTACTTGTACATATCTATTCTATTTATTTTATTTTGTTAATATGTTTGATTTTATTCTCTGTCTCCCCCTTCTAGACTGTGAGCCCACCACTGTTGGGTAGGGACCGTCTCTAGATGTTGCCAACTTGGACTTCCCAAGCGCTTAGTACAGTGCTCTGCACACAGTAAGTGCTCAATAAATACAATTGATTGATTGATTACTCTATTTATTTATTTTACTTGTACATATCTATTCTATTTATTTTATTTTGTTAATATGTTTGATTTTATTCTCTGTCTCCCCCTTCTAGACAGTGAGCCCACCACTGTTGGGTAGGGACTGTCTCTATATGCTGCCAACTTGGACTTCCCAAGCGCTTAGTACAGTGCTCTGCACACAGTAAGTGTTCAATAAATACAATTGATTGATTGATTACTCTATTTATTTATTTATTTTACTTGTACATATCTATTTATTTTATTTTGTGAATATGTTTTGTGTCTCCCCCTTCTAGACTGTGAGCCCACTGTTGGGTAGGGACCGTCTCTATATGTTGCCAACTTGGACTTCCCAAGCGCTTAGTACAGTGCTCTGCACACAGTAAGCGCTCAATAAATACAATTGATTGATTGATTACTCTATTTATTGATTTATTTTACTTGTACATATCTATTCTATTTATTTTATTTTGTGAATATGTTTGGTTTTGTTCTCTGTCTCCCCCTTCTAGACTGTGCACCCACCACTGTTGGGTAGGGACCGTCTCTATATGTTGCCAACTTGGACTTCCCAAGCGCTTAGTACAGTGCTCTGCACACAGTAAGCGTTCAATAAATACAATTGATTGATTGATTACTCTATTTATTTATTTATTTTACTTGTACATATCTATTTATTTTATTTTGTGAATATGTTTGGTGTCTCCCCCTTCTAGACTGTGAGCCCACTGTTGGGTAGGGACCGTCTCTATATGTTGCCAACTTGGACTTCCCAAGCGCTTAGTACAGTGCTCTGCACACAGTAAGCGCTCAATAAATACAATTGATTGATTGATTACTCTATTTATTGATTTATTTTACTTGTACATATCTATTCTATTCATTTTATTTTGTGAATATATTTGATTTTGTTCTCTGTCTCCCCCTTCTAGACTGTGAGCCCACCACTGTTGGGTAGGGACCGTCTCTATATGTTGCCAACTTATACTTCCCAAGCGCTTAGTACAGGGCTCTGCATACAGTAAGCGCTCAATAAATACAATTGATTGATTGATTACTCTATTTATTTATTCTACTTGTACATATCTATTTAATTTATTTTGTGAATATGTTTGGTGTCTCCCCCTTCTAGACTGTGAGCCCACCACTGTTGGGTAGGGACCGTCTCTATATGTTGCCAACTTGGACTTCCCAAGCGCTTAGTACAGTGCTCTGCACACAGTAAGTGCTCAATAAATACAACTGATTGATTGATTACTCTATTTATTTATTTTACTTGTACATATCTATTCTATTTATTTTATTTTGTGAATATGTTTGGTTTTGTTCTCTGTCTCCCCCTTCTAGACTGTGCACCCACCACTGTTGGGTAGGGACCGTCTCTCTATGTTGCCAACTTGGACTTCCCAAGCGCTTAGTACAGTGCTCTGCACACAGTAAGCGCTCAATAAATATGATTGATTCATTCATTCATCCAATCGTATTTGGCTGTGTGACTGTGCGACTTTGGGCAAGTCACTTAACGTCTCTGGGCCTCAGTTCCCTCATCTGTAAAATGGGGATTAAGACTGCGAGCCCCTCCGTGGGACAGCTTGATCACCTTGTAACCTCCCCAGCGCTTAGAACAGTGTCCTGCACATAGTAAGCGCTTAATAAATGCCGTCATTATTTATTGAGCGCTTACTGTGTGCAGAGCACTGTACTGAGCGCTTGGGAAGTACAAGTCGGCAACATTATGGAGAGGGTCCCTACCCAACAACGGGCTCGTGGCTCAGTGGAAAGAGCCCGGGCTTGGGCGTCCGAGGTCCTGGGTTCAAATCCCGCCTCCGCCGCTTGTCAGCTGCGTGACTTTGGGCAAGTCCCCTAACTTCTCTGTGCCTCAGTTATCTCATCTGTCAAATGGGGATGAAGAGAGTGAACCCCACGGGGGACAACCTCATCACCTTATATCCGCCCCCAGCGCTTAAAACAGTTGCCAACATGTTGCCAACTTGTACTTCCCAGGCGCTTAGTACAGTGCTCTGCACACAGTAAGTGTTCGATAAATGCAATTGAATGAATGAATGAATGAATAGTAAGCGCTTAACAAATAGCATTATTATTATTATTATTCTCTGGGCCTCAGTTTCCTCCTCTGTCAAATGGGGATGAAGCCCGTGAGCCCCCCGGGGGACAACCTCATCACCTTGTCTCTTCCCCAGCGCTTAGAACAGTGCTCGGCACGTAGTAAGCGCTTAACAAATGCCATTATTATTATTATTATTATTATTCTCTGCGCCTCAGTTCCCTCCTCTGTCAAATGGGGATGAAGACTATGAGTCCCCCGGGGGACAACCTCATCACCTTGTCTCTACCCCAGCGCTTAGAACAGTGCTCGGCACGTAGTAAGCGCTTAACAAATTCCATTATTATTATTACTATTATTATTATTATTATTATTATTATTATTATTCTCTGCGCCTCAGTTTCCTCACCTGTCAAATGGGGATGAAGACCGTGAGCCTCCCCGGGGACAACCTCATCACCTTGTCTCTCCCCCAGCGCTTAGAACAGTGCTCGGCACATAGTAAGCGCTTAACAAATGCTATCAATATCATTATTATTATTATTATTATTATTATTATTATTATTATTATTATTATTCTCTGCGCTTCAGTTCCCTCCTCTGTCAAATAAAGATGAAGCCCGTGAGCCCCCCGGGGGACAACCTCATCACCTTGTCTCTCCCCTAGCGCTTAAAACAGTGCTCGGCACATAGTAAGCGCTTAACAAATGCCATTATTATTATTATTATTATTATTATTATTATTATTATTATTAGTAGTAGTAGTAGTAGTAGTAGTAGTAGTAGTAGTAGTAGTAGTAGTAGTAGTAGTAGTATTCTCTGCACCTCAGTTCCCTCCTCTGACAAATGGGGATGAAGACCGTGAGCCCCCCGGGGGACAACCTCATCACCTTGTCTCTCCCCCAACGCTTAGAACAGTGCTCGGCACGTAGTAAGCACTTAACAAATGCCATTATTATTATTACTATTATTATTATTATTATTATTATTATTATTATTATTATTATTATTATTATTCTCTGGGCCTCAGTTCCCTCCTCTGTCAAAGGGGGATGAAGACCGTGAGTCCCACGGGGGACAACCGCATCACCTTGTCTGTCCCCCAGCGCTTAGAACAGTGCTCGGCACGTAGTAAGCGCTTCACAAATGCCATTATTATTATTACCATTATTATTATTATGATTATTATGATTATTATTATTATTACTATTCTCTGGGCCTCAGTTCCCTCCTCTGTCAAAGGGGGATGAAGACCGTGAGTCCCACGGGGGACAACCGCATCACCTTGTCTGTCCCCCAGCGCTTAGAACAGTGCTCGGCACATAGTAAGCGCTTAACAAATGCCATTATTATTATTATTATTATTATTATTATTATTATTATTATTATTCTCTGCGCCTCAGTTCCCTCCTCTGTCAAATGGGGATGAAGACTGTGAGCCCCCCGGGGGACAACCTCATCACCTTGTATCCCCCCCCCCCCCAGCTCTTAGTACAGTGCTCGGCACATAGTAAGCGCTTAACAAATGCCATTATTATTATTATTATTATTATTATTATTATTAACAAAGACCATCATTATTCTTATTAGCGCCCGACAACGTATTAAGCCCTTAGCAAATACCATTAAATAAAATGCGCCCACTTCAAACCGTAATGAAAAATTAATTTCGCTCTTCGGTCATCAATCCATGCGCTGTCATTCCGCAGCCTGCCCGGACTCCCTTAAATAATTAAAATAATAATACTAATAATAATAATAATAATAGCATTTATTAAGCGCTTACTATGTGCAAAGCACTGTTCTAAGCACTGGGGCGGTTAACGGGGTGATCAGGTTGTCCCCCGGGGGGCTCACAGTCTTCATCCCCATTTTGCGGGTGAGGGAACTGAGGCACAGAGAAGTCACCCAGCTGATAAGTGGTGGAGGCGGGATTTGAACCCAGGACCTCGGACTCCAAAGCCCGGGCTCTTTCCACTGCTCCTCTGATGAAAATGACATTGATAATGCTGGAAAATGGGGATGAAGCCCCTGAGCCCCCCCGGGGGACAACCCCATCACCTTGTCTCCCCTCCCCAGCGCTTAGAACAGTGCTGGGCACGTAGTAAGCGCTTCACAAATACCATCATCATCAAAAAATATCTATTTTTTTACATATTTATTACTCTATTTTACTTGGACATCTTTATTCTACTTATTTGATTGGGTCTTAGACTGTGTTTAGACTTATTTTAGACTGTGAGCCCACTGTTGGGTCGGGACTCTCTCTAGATGTTGCCAATTTGGACTTCCCAAGCGCTTAGTACAGTGCTCTGCACACAGGAAGCGCTCAATAAATACGATTGATGATGATTCCACTTATTTGATTGTGTTTTGTCATCTGTCTCCCCCTTCTAGACTGTGAGCCCGCTGTTGGGTAGGGACCGTCTCTAGATGTTGCCAATTTGGACTTCCCAAGCGCTTATCACAGTGCTCTGCACACAGGAAGCGCTCAATAAATACAATTGAATGAACGAATGAATGAATGGTTATTAATTCTACTTATTTTATTGTGTTTCATCGTCTGTCTCCCCCTTCTAGACTGTGAGCCCGCTATTGCGTAGGGACTGTCTCTATATGTTGCCAACTTGGACTTCCCAAGCGCTTAGTACAGTGCTCTGCGCACAGGAAGCGCTCAATAAATACGATTGAATGAACGAATGAATGAATGGTTATTAATTCTACTTATTTTATTGTGTTTTGTCGTCTGTCTCTCCCTTCTAGACTCTGAGCCTGCTGTCGGGTAGGGACCGTCTCTAGATGTTGCCAACTTGGACTTCCCAAGCGCTTAGTACAGTGCTCTGCACATAGTAAGCGCTCAATAAATACGATTGATGATGATACTACTTATTTGATTGTGTTTTGTCATCTGTCTCCCCCTTCTAGACTGTGAGCCCGCTGTTGGGTAGGGACCGCCTCTAGATGTTGCCAACTTGGGCTTCCCAAGCGCTTAGTACAGTGCTCTGCACACAAGAGGCGCTCAATAAATACGATTGAATGAATGGTTATTTATTCTACTTATTTTATTGTGTTTTGTCGTCTGTCTCCCCCTTCTAGACTGTGAGCCCGCTGTTGGGTAGGGACCGTCTCTATATGTTGCCAATTTGGACTTCCCAAGCGCTTAGTACAGTGCTCTGCACACAGGAGGCGCTCAATAAATACGACTGAATGAATGGTTATTTATTCTACTTATTTGATTGTGTTTTGTCGTCTGTCTCTCCCTTCTAGACTGTGAGCCCGCTGTTGGGTAGGGACCGTCTCTAGATGTTGCCCAATTGGACTTCCCAAGCGCTTAGTACAGTGCTCTGCACACAGGAGGCGCTCAATAAATACGACTGAATGAATGGTTATTTATTCTACTTATTTGATTGTGTTTTGTCGTCTGTCTCTCCCTTCTAGACTGTGAGCCCGCTGTTGGGTAGGGACCGTCTCTAGATGTTGCCCAATTGGACTTCCCAAGCGCTTAGTACAGTGCTCTGCACACAGGAGGCGCTCAATAAATGCGATTGAATGAATGGTTATGTATTCTACTTATTTTATTGTGTTTTGTCGTCTGTCTCCCCCTTCTAGACTGTGAGCCCACTGTTGGGTAGGGACTGTCTCTAGATGTTGCCAACTTGGACTTCCCAAGCGCTTAGTACAGTGCTCTGCACACAAGAGGCGCTCAATAAATACGATTGAATGAATGGTTATTTATTCTACTTATTTTATTGTGTTTCATCGTCTGTCTCCCCCTTCTAGACTGTGAGCCCGCTGTTGGGTAGGGACCGTCTCTATATGTTGCCAATTTGTACTTCCCAAGCGCTTAGTACAGTGCTCTGCACACAGGAAGCGCTCAATAAATACGATTGATTGATTGATTATACTAAAGGCCTCAGAAAATAGCTTTATGGCAATCTAGAGGGGTTTTCGTCCGTCGGCGAGCGGTAGGAAATCAATAAATCAACCGGTTATTTACTGAGTGCTTCTGAGTAAATTTGCTACTGAGTAACAAATACCATCATCATTATTATTACTATCATACTGAGCGCTTCCGGAGCTTAGAACAGTGCTTCGCACATAGTAAGCGCCTAATAAATGCCGTTATTATTATTATCATTGTTATATGATGGCAGCATGGCTCAGTGGAGAAGAGCACAAGCTTTGGAGTCCGAGGTCATGGGTTCAAATCCCGACTCCGCCACTTGTCAGCTGGGTGACTTTGGGCCAGTCACTTCACTTCTCTGTGCCTCAGTTACCTCATCTGTAAAATGGGGATTGAGACTGTGAGCTCCACGTGGGACAACCTGATCACCTTGTCACATCTCCAGCGCTTAGAACAGTGCTTTGCACATAGTAAGCGCTTAATAAATGCCATTATTATTATTATTTGTTCATTCATTCATTCATTCAATCGTATTTATTGAGCGTTATTATCATTGTTATTGTTATATGATGGCCTTTGTTCATTTATTCATTCACTCAATCGTATTTATTGAGCGCTTCCTGGGTGCAGAGCACTGTACTAAGCGCTTGGGAAGAACAAGTTGGCAACCTCTAGAGACGGTCCCTACCCAACAGCGGGCTTGTTAAGCGCTTACTATGTGCCAAGCACTGTGCTAAGCGCTGGGGAGGTTACAAGGGGATGAGGTTGTCCCCCCGGGGGGCTCCCGGTCTTCATCCCCATTTGACAGAGGGGGCAACTGAGGCCCAGAGAAGTGAAGCGACTTGCCCAAAGTCACACAGCAGACGGGTGGCGGAGTCGGGATTAGAACCCAGGACCTCGGACTTCCAAGCCCGGCCTCTTTCCACTGAGCCGCGCTGCTTGTACTTCCCAAGCGCTTAGTACAGTGCTCTGCACACAGTAAGCGCTCAATAAATACGATTGATTGATTGATTCTCGTTAGTTAATAATAACGTTCTTATTATGACGTTAATAATAATAACGACGACGATGGTATTTGTGGAGCGCTTACTATCACCATCAATCGTATTTATTGAGCGCTTACTATGTGCAGAGCACTGTACTAAGCGCTTACCACGTGCCCGGCACTGTTCTAAACGCGGGGAGGTCACAAGGTGATGAGGTTGTCCCCCCAAGGGGCTCACACTTTTCATCCCCATTTGACAGAGGGGGCAACTGAGGCCCAGAGAAGTGAAGCGACTTGCCCAAGGTCACACAGCAGACATGTGGCGGAGTCGGGATTAGAACCCAGGACCTCGGACTCCCAAGGCCGGGCTCTTTCCACTGAGCCCCGCTGCTTCATTATGGTATTGATTAGGCGCTTACTATGTGCCGAGCACTGTTCTGAAGACAAACCGCATGGCGTAGTAGGTAGAGCCCGGGCCTGGGTTCGAATCCCGACTCCACCGCTTGTCCTCTGGGTGACCGTGGGCAGGTCACTTCCCTTCTCTGGGCCTCAGTTGCCCCCTCTGTCAAATGGGGATGAAAAGCGTGAGCCCCTTGGGGGGACAACCTCATCACCTCGTGACCTCCCCGCGTTTAGAACAGTGCCGGGCACGTGGTAAGCGCTTAGTACAGTGCTCTGCACATAGTAAGCGCTCAATAAATACGATGGATGATGATAGTAAGCGCTCCACAAATACCATCGTCGTCGTTATTATTATTAACGTCATAATAAGAACGTTATTATTAACTAACGAGAATCAATCAATCAATCAATCGTATTTATTGAGCGCTTACTGTGTGCAGAGCACTGTACTAAGCGCTTGGGAAGTACAAGCAGCGCGGCTCAGTGGAAAGAGGCCGGGCTTGGGAGTCCGAGGTCCTGGGTTCTAATCCCGCCTCCGCCACTCGTCTGCTGTGTGACTTTGGGCAAGTCGCTTCACTTCTCTGGGCCTCAGTTGCCCCCTCTGTCAAATGGGGATGAAAAGCGTGAGCCCCCCGGGGGGGACAACCTCATCACCTTGTGACCTCCCCGCGTTTAGAACAGTGCCGGTCACGTAGTAAGCGCTTAGTACAGTGCTCTGCACATAGTAAGCGCTCAATAAATACGATGGATGGTGATAGTAAGCGCTCCACAAATACCATCGTCGTCGTTATTATTATTAACGTCATAATAAGAACGTTATTATTAACAAACGAGAATCAATCAATCAATCGTATTTATTGAGCGCTTACTGTGTGCAGAGCACTGTACTAAGCGCTTGGGAAGGACAAGCAGCGCGGCTCAGTGGAAAGAGGCCGGGCTTGGGAGTCCGAGGTCCTGGGTTCTAATCCCGGCTCCGCCACTCGTCTGCTGTGTGACTTTGGGCAAGTCGCTTCACTTCTCTGGGCCTCAGTTGCCCCCTCTGTCAAATGGGGATGAAAAGCGCGAGCCCCTTGGGGGGACAACCTCATCACCTCGTGACCTCCCCGCGTTTAGAACAGTGCCGGGCACGTGGTAAGCGCTTAGTACAGTGCTCTGCACATAGTAAGCGCTCAATAAATACGATGGATGATGATAGTAAGCGCTCCACAAATACCATCGTCGTCGTTATTATTATTAACGTCATAATAAGAACGTTATTATTAACTAACGAGAATCAATCAATCAATCAATCGTATTTATTGAGCGCTTACTGTGTGCAGAGCACTGTACTAAGCGCTTGGGAAGTACAAGCAGCGCGGCTCAGTGGAAAGAGGCCGGGCTTGGGAGTCCGAGGTCCTGGGTTCTAATCCCGCCTCCGCCACTCGTCTGCTGTGTGACTTTGGGCAAGTCGCTTCACTTCTCTGGGCCTCAGTTGCCCCCTCTGTCAAATGGGGATGAAAAGCGTGAGCCCCCCGGGGGGACAACCTCATCACCTTGTGACCTCCCCGCGTTTAGAACAGTGCCGGTCACGTAGTAAGCGCTTAGTACAGTGCTCTGCACATAGTAAGCGCTCAATAAATACGATGGATGGTGATAGTAAGCGCTCCACAAATACCATCGTCGTCGTTATTATTATTAACGTCATAATAAGAACGTTATTATTAACAAACGAGAATCAATCAATCAATCGTATTTATTGAGCGCTTACTGTGTGCAGAGCACTGTACTAAGCGCTTGGGAAGGACAAGCAGCGCGGCTCAGTGGAAAGAGGCCGGGCTTGGGAGTCCGAGGTCCTGGGTTCTAATCCCGGCTCCGCCACTCGTCTGCTGTGTGACTTTGGGCAAGTCGCTTCACTTCTCTGGGCCTCAGTTGCCCCCTCTGTCAAATGGGGATGAAAAGCATGAGCCCCCCGGGGGGACAACCTCATCACCTCGTGACCTCCCCGCGTTTAGAACAGTGCCGGGCACGTGGTAAGCGCTTAGTACAGTGCTCTGCACATAGTAAGCGCTCAGTAAATACGATTGATGATGATAGTAAGCGCTCCACAAATACCGTCGTCGTCATTATTATGACCGTCGTTATTAACATCATAATAAGAGCGTTATTATTAACTAACGAGAATCATTCAATCAATCAATCGTATTTATTGAGCGCTTACTGTGTGCAGAGCACTGTACTAAGCGCTTGGGAAGTACAAGCAGCGCGGCTCAGTGGAAAGAGGCCGGGCTTGGGAGTCCGAGGTCTTGGGTTCTAATCCCGGCTCCGCCCCTTGTCGGCCGTGTGACCTGGGGCAAGTCACTTCGCTTTTCCGTGCCTCAGTTCCCTCATCTGTCAAATGGGGGGTGAAGACTGTGAGCCCCATGTGGGACAACCTGATAAAATAATAATAATAATAATAATAATAATAATGGTATTTGTTAAGTGCTGACTATGTGCCAAGCACTTTACAAGGTGATCAGGTTGTTATCCCGGCTCTGCCATTTATCAGTTGTGTGACCTTGGGCAAGCCACTTAACGTCTCCGTGCCTCAGTTGCCTCATCTGTAAAATGGGGATTAAGACTGTGAGCCCCACATGGGACAACCTGGTCACCTTGTATCCTCCCCAGCGCTTACAACAGTGCTTTGCACATAGTAAGCGCTTAACAAATACCAGCATTATTATTATTTTTTTATTAATCCCCATTTGACAGATGAGGTCACTGAGGCACAGAGAAATGAAGTGACTTGCCCAAAGTCACACGGCTGACAAGTTTGGGTGTCTCCCCCCTCTAGACTGTGAGCCCGCTGTTGGGTAGGGACCGTCTCTATATGTTACACTGTACTAAGTTCCCAAGCGCTTAGTACAGTGCTCTGCCCACAGTCAGCGCTCAATAAATGCTACTGAGTGAATGAATGAATGAATGAATGAAAGTGTGATCACCTTGTATCCTCCTCCTCCTCCCCCCGCCTCCAGCGCTTAGAACAGTGCCTGGCACGTAGTAAGCGCTTCACAAACACCTTCATCTTCATGAACAGTGCTTCGCACATAGTAAGCGTTTAACAAATACCATTATTATCATCATTATGACCGTTGTCATTATTAAATATAACTTTGGGGCCAGGGGGTGGTGGCTGCAGGATATCAGCCGGAAAACCACCCGCCATCCATCATCCCATCAAAGCCAAAAGCCGGGCTGTGGACCACGAGGCCTCGTTGCCATGGCGACGGTTGTCATGGTTGCCATGGTTGTCCTGGAGACGGGGTCCCCTAATCCGGAAAAAAAATCCCCTTATCCGGAAAACCGCACGTCGTGGCGGGGTAGAGAAGCAGCGTGGCTCAGTGGAAAGAGCCCGGGCTCGGGAGTCGGAGGTCGTGGGTTCAAATCCCGGCTCTGCCCCGTGTCTGCTGTGTGACGTTTCCAATTCAGTTCAGTCGTATTTATTGAGCACTTACTGTGTGCAGAGCACTGGACTAAGCGCTCGGAAAGCACAGTTCAGCAGAAAGAGAGACCATCCCTGCCCACACCAGGCTAGAAGGGAAGATAGATGAGAGAAGAGAGCTAGAGATAGAGAGAGGAGAGAGATAGAGTGGAGACAGAGGAGAGAGACAAAGAGGAGAGAGAGGGGAAAGAGATAGATGAGAGGAGAGAGATAGAGATAGAGAGTGGAGACAGAGGAGAAGTGAGAGATAGATGAGAGAAGAGAGATAGGGAGAAGAGAGAGATAGAGAGGAGAGAGACGAGAGGAGAGAGAGAAGAGGGAGAGAGAGAGGAGAGAGACAAAGAGGAGAGAGAGGTGAAAGAGATAATTGAGAGGAGAGAGATAGAAATAGAGAGAGGAGAGAGAGATAGAGAGTGGAGACAGAGGAGAGAGACAAAGAGGAGAGAGGGGAAAGAGATAGAGAGAGATAGAAAGTGAAGAGAGGAGAGACAAAGAGAGAGGTGAGATAGATGAGAGGAAAGATAGGAGAGAGACATAGGGAGTGGAGAGGAGAGAGACAAGGAGGAGAGAGAGGAGAAAGAGATGAGAGAAGAGAGATAGAGAGAGGAGAGAGAGAGTGGAGACAGAGGAGAGAGACAAAGAGGAGAGTTGAAAGAGATAGATGAGAGAAGAGAGATGGAGAGAGAGGAGAGAGACAGAGAGTGGAGACAGAGGAGAGAGACAAAGAGGAGAGAGTGGGGAAAGAGATAGATGAGAGAAGACACATAGATGGAGAGAGAGATAGAAATAGAGAAAGATAGAGGGGAGACAGAGGAGAGAGACCAAGAGGAAAGAGAAGTGAAGGAGATAGATAAGAGGAGAGAGAGAGAGAGAGTGGAGACAGAGGAGAGAGACAAAGAGGAAAGAGAAATGAAAGAGATAGATGAGAGGAGAGAGAGGGAGGAGAAAGACAGAGTGGGAGAGTGGAGAGAGACAAAGAGAGGAGAGGGGGAAAGAGATAGATGAGAGGAGATAGAGAGGAGAGAGCTAGAGAGTGGGGAGAGAGGAGAGAGACAAAGAGAAGAGAGATGGAGATAGAGAGAGGAGAGAGATAGAGAGTGGAGACAGAGGAAAGGAACAAAGAGGAAAGAGAAGTGAAAGAGATGAGAGGAGAGAGATAGAAATAGAGAAAGATGATAGAGTGGAGACAGAGGAGAGAGACCAAGGGGAAAGAGAAGTGAAAGAGAGAGATGAGAGAAGAGAGATAGAGAGTGGAGACAGAGGACAGAGACAAAGAGAGGAGAGAGGGGAAAGAGATAGATGAGAGGAAAGAGAGAGAGGAGAGAGACAAAGAGGAGAGAGAGGGGAAAGAGATACAGAGGAGAGGAGAGAGATAGAGAGTGGTTAGGGAGGAGAGAGACAAAGAGGAGAGAGAGGTGAAAGAGAAAGAGAGAGGAGAGAGGTAGAGAGGAGAGACAGAGGAGAGAGACAAAGAGGAGAGAGAGGGGAAAGAGATAGAAAGATGAGAGGAGAGAGATAGAGAGTGGAGACAGAGGAGAAAGACAAAGAGGAGAGAGGGGAAAGAGATAGAAAGATCAGAGGAGAGAGATAGAGAGTGGAGACAGAGGAGAGAGACAAAGAGGAGAGGGGGGAAAGAGATAGAGGAGAGAGCTAGAGAGTGGAGACAGAGGAGAGAGACAAAGAGTAGAGAGCGGGGAAAGAGATAGGGAGAGGAGAGGAGAGAGATAGAGAGTGGAAACAGAGGAGAGAGACAAAGAGGAGAGAGAGAGGAAAGAGATAGAAAAATGATGAGAGGAGAGAGATAGAGAGTGGTGACAGAGGAGAGAGACAAAGAGGAGAAAGAGATAGACAGGAGAGAGATAGAGAGTGGTGAGAGAGGAGAGAGACAAAAAGGAGAGAGAGGGAAAAGAGATAGAGAGAGGAGAGTGTGAGAGAGGAGAGAGACAAAGAGGAGAGAGGAAAGAGATAGAAAGATGAGAGGAGAGAGATAGAGAGTGGTGACAGAGGAGAGAGACAAAGAGGAGAAAGAGGGAAAGAGATAGAGAGAGGAGAGAGACAGACAGTGGAGACAGAGGAGAGAGACAAAGAGGAGAGAGAGGGGAAAGAGATAGAAAGATGAGAGGAGAGAGATAGAGAGTGGAGACAGAGGAAAGAGACAGGAGAGAGAGGAGAGAGATAGAGAGAGGAGAGAGATAGAGAGTGGTGAGAGAGGAGAGAGACAAAAAGGAGAGAGAGGGGAAAGAGATAGAGAGAGGAGAGAGATACAGAGTGGTGAGAGACGAGAGAGACAGAAAGGAGAGAGAGGAAGGAGATAGAAAGATGATGAGAGGAGAGAGATAGAGAGTGGTGACAGAGGAGAGAGACAAAGAGGAGAAAGAGGGGAAAGAGATAGAGAGAGATAGAGAGTGGAGACAGAGGAGAGAGACAAAGAGGAGAGAGAGGGGAAAGAGACAGAAAGATGAGAGGAGAGAGATAGAGGGTGGAGACAGAGGAGAGAGACAAAGAGGAGAGAGAGGGGAAAGAGATAGAAAGATGAGGAGAGAGATAGAAAGTGGAGACAGAGGAGAGAGACAAAGAGGAGAGAGAGGGGAGAGAGATAGAGAGAGGAGAGAGAGAGTGGAGACAGAGGAGAGAGACAAAGAGGAGAGACGGGGAAAGAGATAAAGAGAGGAGAGGAGAGAGATAGAGAGTGGAGACAGAGCAGAGAGACAAAGGGGGGGAGATAGAAAGAGAGTCACGTCACTGCTCTGTGCCTCAGTTCCCTCATCTGGAAAATGGGTATCAAGACTGTGAGCCCCATGTGGGACAGGGACTGTGTCCAATATGATGACCTTGTATCTACCCCACGCTTAGAACAGTGCTTGGCACATAGTAAGCGCTTAGTACAGTGCTCTGCACACAGTAAGCGCTCAATAAATACGAGTGAATCATAAGCGCTTAACAGATACCACTATTATTATTATTATTATTATTTACTCTACTGTAACGGATGTCTATTCATCCATTCATTCAATCGTATTTATTGAGCCCTTACTGTGTGCAAAGCACTGTACTAAGCGCTTGTACGATTCGGCAACAGATAGAGACAATCCCTAACCACAGTCTTAATCCCCATTTTATAGATGAGGTCACTGAGGCCCAGAGAAGTGAAGTGACTCGCTCAAAGTCACGCAGCAGATGAGACTGGGAGCCCACTGTTGTGTAGGGACCGTCTCTATATGTTGCCAACTTGTACTTCCCAAGCGCTTAGTACAGTGCTCTGCACACAGTAAGCGCTCAATAAATACGATTGATTGATTGGTGGAGCCGGGATTAGAATAATAATAATGATAATGATAATAATAATAATAATGGAATTTATTAAGTGCTTACTATGTGCCAAGCACTGTTCTAAGCGCTGGGGAGGTTGCAAGGTGAACAGGTTGTCCCACGTGGGGCTCACAGTCTTCACCCCCATTTTACAGGTGAGGTAACTGAGGCCCAGAGAAGTGAAGTGCCTTGCCCAAAGTCACACAGCTGACAATTGGCGGAGCCGGGATTTGAACCCATGACCTCTGACTTCCAAGCCCGGGCTTTTTCCACCGAGCCACTCTGTTTCTCCAGTTGTACTTACTGAGCGCTCACAGTGTGCGGGGCACTGTACTAAGCGCTTGGGAGAGGGCAATGCAATGCTACAACAGACACATTCCCTGCCCACAACAAGCTTGCAGTCATTCACGCATTCATTCAATCGTATTTACTGAGCACTTATTGTGTGCAGAGCACTGTACTAAGCGCTTGGGAAGTCCAATTGGGCAACAGATAGAGACGGTCCCTACCCAACGACGGGCTCACAGTCTAGAAGGGGGAGACGGACAACAAAACAGGTGGACAGGCCTCAATGCCATCATTCATTCATTTAATCGTATTTATTGAGCGCTTCCAGTGTGCAGAGCACTGTACTAAGCGCTTGGGAAGTCCAATTGGGCAACAGAGAGAGACGATCCCTACCCAACAGCGGGCTCACGGTCTAGAAGGGGGAGACGGACAACAGAACAAAACAGGTGGACAGGCCTCAATGCCATCATTCATTCATTCTCGTATTTATTGAGCGCTTCCTGTGTGCTGAGCACTGTACTAAGCGCTTGGGAAGTCCAATTAGGCAACAGAGAGAGACGGTCCCGGCCCAACGACGGGCTCACAGTCTAGAAGGGGGAGACGGACAACAAAACAAAACAGGTGGACAGGCCTCAATGCTATTATTCATTCATTCAGTCGTATTTATTGAGCGCTTCCTGTGTGCAGAGCACTGTACTAAGCGCTTGGGAAGTCCAATTGGGCAACAGAGAGAGACGATCCCTACCCAACAGCGGGCTCACAGGCTAGACGGGGGAGACAGACGACAAAACCAAACAGGTGGACAGGTGTCAAGTCGTCAGAACAAATAAAATTAAAACTAAATGCACATCATTAACAAAAATCAATCAATCAATCGTATTTATTGAGCGCTTACTGTGTGCAGAGCACTGTACTAAGCGCTTGGGAAGTCCAATTGGGCAACATATAGAGACATCCCTACCCAACAGTGGGCTCACAGTCTAGAAGGGGGAGATATTAAATAGAATAGCAAATATGTACTTTATTTCCCTCCTCTATAAAATGGGGATGGAGAGCGTGAGCCCCACGGGGGGATAATAATAATAATAATGGCATTTATTAAGCGCTTACTATGTGCAAAGCACTGCTCTAAGCGCTGGGGAGGTTACAAGGTGATCAGGTTGTCCCATGGGGGGCTCCCAGTTTTAATCCCCATTTTACAGATGAGGGAACTGAGGCCCAGAGAAGTGAAGCGACTTGCCCAAAGTCACACAAGTGGCGGAGGCGGGATTTGAACCCATGACCTCTGGCTCCAAAGCCCGGGCTCTTTCCACTGAGCCAAGCTGGGGATGGGGATTGTGTCCAACCCGATTGGCTTGGATTCCCCCCAAGCGCTTAGCACAGTGCCCGGCCCCGAGGAAGCGCTTCAACAATTCCCCGATTAATATAAATGAGTAAATTACGGATCTAGAGAAGCAGCGGGGCTCAGTGGAAAGAGCCCGGGCTTGGGAGCCAGAGGTCGTGGGTTCGAATCCCGGCTCTGCCACATGTCTGCTGTGTGGCCTTGGGCAAGGCACTTAACTTCTCTGGGCCTCAGTTTCCTCATCTGTCAAATGGGGATGAAGACTGTGAGCCCCCCGAGAGACAACCTCATCACCTTGTATCCCCCCCAGCGCTTAGAACAGTGCTTGGCACATAGTAAGCGCTTAGCAAATACCATCATTATTGTTATTATTATTATTAAAATGGGGATGAAGACCGTGAGCCCCCCGGGGGACAACCTCATCACCTTGTATCCTCCCCAGCGCTTAGAACAGTGCTTGGCACATAGTAAGCGCTCAACAAATATCAGCATTATTATTATTATTATACTCTCAGCCTCAGTTCCCTCCTCTGTCAAATGGGGATGAAGACTGTGAGCCCCCCGGGGGACAACCTCATCACCTTGTCTCTGCCCCAGCGCTTAGAACAGTGCTCGGCACATAGTAAGCGCTTAACAAATGCCATCATCATTGTTATTTGTCTCTGTGCCTCAGTTCCCTCATCTGTCAAATGGGGATGAAGACCGTGAGCCCCCCGGGGGACAACCTCATCACCTTGTCTCTCCCCCAGCGCTTAGAACAGTGCTTGGCACATAGTAAGCGCTTAACAAATACCATCATTATTGTTATTATTATTAAAATGGGGATGAAGTCCGTGAGCCCCACGGGGGACAACCTCATCACCTTGTCTCTTCCCCAGCGCTTAGAACAGTGCTTGGCACATAGTAAGCGCTTAACAAATACCATTATCATTATTATTATTATTCTCTGAGCCTCAGTTCCCTCCTCTGTCAAATGGGGATGAAGCCCGTGAGCCCCCCGGGGGACAACCTCATCACCTTGTATCCCCCCCAGCGCTTAGAACAGTGCTTGGCACTTAGTAAGCGCTTAACAAATACCATCATTATTGTTATTATTATTAAAATGGGGATGAAGACCGTGAGCCCCCCGGGGGACAACCTCATCACCTTGTGTCTCCCCCAGCGCTTAGAACAGTGCTCGGCACATAGTAAGCGCTTAATAAATGCCATTATTATTATTATTATTATTCTCTGGGCCTCAGTTCCCTCCTCTGTCAAATGGGGATGAAGACTGTGAGCCCCACGGGGGACAACCTCATCACCTTGTCTCTGCCCCAGCGCTTAGAACAGTGCTTGGCACGTAGTAAGCGCTTAACAAATACCATCATCATTGTTACAGTTATTAAAATGGGGATGAAGACTGTGAGCCCCACGGGGGACAACCTCATCACCTTGTCTCTCCCTCAGCGCTTAGAACAGTGCTTGGCACATAGTAAGCGCTTAATAAATGCCATTATTATTATTATTATTATTATTCCCTGTGCCTCAGTTCCCTCATCTGTCAAATGGGGATGAAGCCCGTGAGCCCCCCGGGGGACAACCTCATCACCTTGTGTCTTCCCCAGCGCTTAGAACAGTGCTTGGCACGTAGTAAGCGCTTAACAAATACCATCATCATTATTATTATTATTAAAATGGGGATGAAGACCGTGAGCCCCACGGGGGACAACCTCATCACCTTGTGTCTTCCCCAGCGCTTAGAACAGTGCTTGGCACGTAGTAAGCGCTTAACAAATACCATCATCATTATTATTATTATTAAAATGGGGATGAAGACCGTGAGCCCCACGGGGGACAACCTCATCACCTTGTCTCTCCCCCAGCGCTTAGAACAGTGCTTCGCACATAGTAAGCGCTTAACAAATGCTATTATTATTATTATTATTATTATTATTATCTGGACATAATATTGCTCGTCTCCCGTTTCTGCGGCTTTATCCAAGGCACATCAAAGGGGAGGGCGAGACAAGGATGTGTTACCATGACAACGCACCAAGGGCATCTCTGGGTTGCAGGATTTGAGCATCCTCTGTCCGTTAAGCGCTCGGGGAAGACGACTAATAATAATAATAATAATAATAATAATAATAATAATAATAATAATAATAGTATTTGCGAAGCGCTTACTATGTGCCAAGCACTGTTCTAAGCGCTGGGGGGGGGATACAAGGTGATGAAGTTGCCCCCCGGGGGGCTCACAGTCTTCATCCCCATTTGACGGATGAGGGAACTGAGGCCCAGAGAAGGGAAGTGACTTGCCCAAAGTCACCCAGCTGACAAGGGGAGGAGTCGGGATTTGAACCCATGACCTCGGACTCCAAAGCCCGGGCTCTTTCCACTGAGCCACGCTGCTTCTCTATAAATAATAAATAAATGCATAAATAATAAATATTGATCGATCGACCGGCTACCGATTGGGACATCGCCGCGACACCCGGATTTCAGGGGCAAAACGTAAATATTCCTTCATTCATTCAATCGTATTTATTGAGCGCTTACTGTGTGCACAGCACTGTACTAAGCGCTTGGGAAGTCCAAGTTGGCAACATATAGAGACGGTCCCTACCCAACAGTGGGCTCATAGTCTAAATAACCCCCGCGCCCCCCTCAGACTCCCATTTCTTTAAAAAAGGGTTTCTATTTCCCCCCGTTCTTTGCCAGCTCGAAATCTCCTTAAAAGCAGCGCGGCCCAGTGGAAAGAGGCCGGGGCTGGGAGTCAGAGGAGCTGGGTTCGAATCCCGGCTCTGCTACTTGTCTGCTGGGTGACCTTGGATGAGTCACTTCCCTTGTCTTAGAGAAGCAGCGAGGCCCGGCGGAAAGAGGCTGGGGCTGGGAGTCAGAGGAGCTGGGTTCTAATCCCGGCTCTGCCCCTTTTCTGCTGCTGTGTGACCCTGGACGAGTCATTTCCCTTCTCTTAGAGAAACGGGGCGGCCTGGCAGAAAGAGGCCGGGGCTGGGAGTCAGAGGAGCTGGGTTCGATTCCCGGCTCCGCCCCATGTCTGCTGCTGTGTGACCTTGGATGAGTCACTTCCCTTCTCTTAGAGAAGCAGCAAGGCCTAGTGGAGAGAGGCCAGGGCTGGGAGTCAGAGGAGCTGGGTTTGAATCCCGGCTCTGCCCCATGTCTGCTGCTGTGTGACCTTGGATGAGTCATTTCCCTTCTCTTAGAGAAGCAGGGCGGCCTGGCAGAAAGAGGCCGGGGCTGGGAGTCGGAGGAACTCGGTTCTAATCCTGGCTCTGCTACTTGTCTGCTGGGTGACCTTGGATGAGTCACTTCCCTTGTCTTAGAGAAGCAGCGAGGCCCGGCGGAAAGAGGCTGGGGCTGGGAGTCAGAGGAGCTGGGTTCTAATCCCGGCTCTGCCCCTTTTCTGCTGCTGTGTGACCCTGGACGAGTCATTTCCCTTCTCTTAGAGAAACGGGGCGGCCTGGCAGAAAGAGGCCGGGGCTGGGAGTCAGAGGATCTGGGTTCTAATCCCGGCTCTGCCCCTTTTCTGCTGCTGTGTGACCTTGGATGAGTCACTTCCCTTCTCTTAGAGAAGCAGCAAGGCCTAGTGGAGAGAGGCCAGGGCTGGGAGTCAGAGGAGCTGGGTTTGAATCCCGGCTCTGCCCCATGTCTGCTGCTGTGTGACCTTGGATGAGTCATTTCCCTTCTCTTAGAGAAGCAGGGCGGCCTGGCAGAAAGAGGCCGGGGCTGGGAGTCGGAGGACCTGGGTTCTAATCCTGGCTCTGCTACTTGTCTGCTGGGTGACCTTGGATGAGTCACTTCCCTTCTCTTTGAGAAGCAGTGAGGCCTAGCGGAAAGAGGCCGGGACTGGGAGTCAGAGGAGCTGGGTTCTAATCCCGGCTCTGCCCCTTTTCTGCTGCTGTGTGACCTTGGATGAGTCATTTCTCTTCTCTTAGAGAAGCGGGGTGGCCTGGCGGAAAGAGGCCGGGACTGGGAGTCAGAGGAGCTGGGTTCTAATCCCGCCTCTGCCCCTTTTCTGCTTCTGTGTGACCCTGGACGAGTCATTTCCCTTCTCTTAGAGAAGCGGGTCGGCCTGGCGGAAAGAGGCCGGGGTGGGAGTCAGAGGAGCTGGGTTCGAATCCCGGCTCCGTCCCGTGTCTGCTGCTGTGTGACCTTGGATGAGTCATTTCCCTTCTCTTAGAGAAGCAGCAAGGCCTAGTGGAGAGAGGCCGGGGCTGGGAGTCAGAGGAGCTGGGTTCTAATCCCGGCTCTGCCCCATGTCTGCTGCTGTGTGACCTTGGATGAGTCATTTCCCTTCTTTTAGAGAAGCAGGGCGGCCTGGCGGAAAGAGGCCGGGGCTGGGAGTCGGAGGAGCTGTGTTCTAATCCTGGCTCTGCTACTTGTCTGCTGGGTGACCTTGGACAAGTCACTTCCCTTCTCTTAGAGAGGCAGTGAGGCCTAGCGGAAAAAGGCCGGGGCTGGGAGTCAGAGGAGCTGGGTTCTAATCCCAACTCTGCTACTTGTCTGCTGTGTGACCTTGGATGAGTCACTTCCCTTGTTTTAGAGAAGCAGGGAGGCCTAGCGGAAAGAGGCCGGGGCTGCGAGTCAGAGGAGCTGGGTTCTAATCCCGGCTCTGCCCCTTTTCTGCTGCTGTGTGACCTTGGATGAGTCATTTCCCTTAATTTAGAGAAGCGGGCGGAATGAGGCCGGGGCTGGGAGTCAGAGGGCCTGGGTTCTAATCCCGGCTCTGCCACTTGTCTGCAGCTGTGTGACCTTGGACGAGTCACTTCCCTTCTCTTAGAGAAGCAGCGAGGCCTGGCGGAAAAAAGCCGGGGCTGGGAGTCAGAGGAGCTGGGTTCGAATCCCGGCTCCGCCACTTCATTCATTCATTCATTCAATCATATTTATTGAGCGCTTCCTGTGTGCAGAGCACTGCACTAAGCGCTTGGGAAGTCCAAGTTGGCAACAAATAGAGACAGTCCCTACCCAACAGCGGGCTCACAGTCCTATTTACGGAGCGCTTCCTGCGCGCAGAGCACTGTACCGAACGCTTTGTGGGTGTAGGTTGTTTTTAAGCGCGCGCATGCAAACATTTACATTAATATACGGGCGTTTGTGTGTGAAAATAAATAATAATGACGACGGTAGATAGCACAGACGGATCCACCGGCGGCTATTTGCTTGTCACCGAATCCCTGGCCCCAAAACAGGTGCGTTGAAGAGGGATCTGCTTCTTGCCAGGGAGGTTGGGGTGACACAGATGAAAGATCTCCATCATCTCTCTGACAACTTAATAGCCCCCTTTTTCCCAAATGGCCCGTAATCATCATCGTGTGCACTGCCTTGTGACATCTCTCTCTCCCTCCCTCTCTCTTTTTCTGCCTTTCTTTTATTCTCTGACCCTATTTCACTTTTTAATCTTTCTCTTTCTCTCCCCTTTTCTCTTTCTCTCCCCCTCTTTCTTTCACTTTCTCCCTCCCTCCCCTCGTTTTCTCTTTCTCTCTCTCTCCATCCTTTCTTTGTCTCTTTCTTTCACTTTCTCTCTCTCCCCCCGTTTATTCTTTCTCTTTCCCTTTCTCTTTCTGTCTTTTTTCCCTCCCTCTTTCTTTCTCTTACTCTCTGACTCTCACTTTTTCTCTCTTTCTCTCCCCCCTTTCTTTCTCTGTCTCTTTCTTTCACTTACTCTCTTGACTCTCTCACTTTCTCTCTTTCTCTCTCCTTCTCTCTTTCTTTCTCTGTCTCTTTCACTTTATCTCTTTCTCCCCCAGTTTATTCTTTCTCTTTCTCTCTCCCTTTCTCTTTGTCTTTTTTTCTCTCTCTCCCTCTCTCTCTGCCTTTCTCACTCTCTGACTCTCACTTTTTCTCCTTTCTCTCTCTCCCCCCCTCTTTCTTTCTCTGTCTTTCATTTTATCTGCCCTTGTATTCTTTCTCTCTCTCTCTCCCTCCCTCCCTCTTTCTTTCTCTTACTCTCTGACTCTGTCACACTTTTTTCTCTTTCCCCTTCTCTCTTTCTTTTTCAGTCTTTCTTTCACTTTCTCTCCCCCCGTTTATTCTCCCTTTCTCTTTCTCTTTCTGTCTTTTCTCCCTCCCTCTTTCTCTCTTACTCTCTGACTCTCACTTTTTCTCTCTTTCTCTTTCTCTCCCCTCTTTCTGTCTCTCTCACTTTCTCTCTACACCCGCTTATTCTTTCTTTCTCTGTCTCTCTCACTTTCTCTCTACCCCGTTTATTCTTTCGTTCTCTCCCTCTCTCTCTGCTTTTCTCTTACTCTCTGACCCTGTTTCGCATTTTCTCTCTTTTTCTCTCCCCCCTTTCTTTTTCTCTTTCTTTCCCTGTCTCTTTCCTTCTTTCACTTTCTCTCTTTCTCCCCCCTTTATTGTTTCTCTTTCTCTCTCCCTTTCTCTGTCTTTTTTCTCTTTGTCTCTTTCTCTCTTTCACTTTCTTTCTCCCCCTCTGTTTATTCTTTCTCTTTCTCCCTTTCTCTTTGTCTTTTTTTCTCCCTCTCTTTCTCTGCCTTTCTCTTACTCTCTGATGCTGTGTCACTTTTTCTCTTTCTCTTTCTCTCTCCCTTTCTTTTTCTTTCTTTCTCTTTTTCTCTTTCTCCCCCTTCTGTTTATTCTTTCTCTTTCACTCTCCCTTTCTCTTTCTTTTTTCTCTCTCCCTCTCTCTCTCTTTCTCCCCCTTCTGTTTATTCTTTCTCTTTCACTCTCCTTTTCTCTTTCTTTCTTTTTCTCTCTCCCTCTTTCTCTCCCTTTCTCTTACTCTCTGACTGTCTCACTTTTCTCTCTTTCTTTCTCTCCCCCCTCTTTTTTTCTCTGTCTCTCTCTTTCACTTTATATCTCTCCCCCTTGTTCATTCTCTCTTTCTCCCTCTCTCTTTTCTCTCTTTCTCCATTTCTCTTTCTCTTACTCTCTGTCTCACTTTTTCTCTCTTTCTCCCTCCTTCTTTGTCTCTTTCTCTCTTTCACTTTTTCTCTCTCTCCCCCGTTTATTCTTTCTTTCTCTTGCCCTCTCTCGCTGTTTTTTCTCTTTCTTCCTCTCTTTGTCTTTCTCTTACTCTCCGATTTGGTCTCACTTTTTCTCTTTCTCTTTCTCCCCCTCTCTTTCTCTGTCTCTTTCATTTTCTCTCTCCCTCCTGTTTTTCTTTCTCTCTCCCTCTCTCTGTCTTTTTTCTCCCTCTCTCTCTCTCCCTCTCTCTCCCTCTCTGTTTGTCTTTCTCTTACTCTCTGACTGTTTCACCTTTTCTCTCTTTCTCTCCTATATCTCTTTCTCTCTCTCATTTTCTCTCTCTCTCTCCCACTCTCTCTTTTTCTCTCTCCCTCTCTATCTCTTCTTTCTCTCTCTTTCACTCCCTCTCTTTCTCTTCTTTCTTTCCCTCTCTCTCTTTGTCTCTGTCTCTTCTTTCTATCACTCTCTTTTTCTTTTTCCTTCTCACTCTCTTTCTCTTTGTCTCTGTCTCTCCATCACTTACTCTCCTTCTTTCTTTTTCTTTGTCTTTGCTGTCTCGGTCTCTTCTTTCTATCGCTTTAGCTCCCTCTTTCTTTCTCTCTTTCTTTGCTGTCTCTGTCTCTTCTATCACTTCCTCTTCCTTCCTCTTTCACTCTTTCTTTGCTGTCTGTCTGTCTTTTTTCTGTCATTTTCTCTCCCTCTTTCTTTCTCTCTTCCTTTCCTGTCTCTGTCTCTTCTTTATCACTTTATCTTTCTCTTTCTTCCTTTGCTATCTGTCTCTGTCTTTTTATCACTTTCTCTCCCTCTTTCTTTCTTTCTGGTCTCTGTCTCTTCTTTATCACTTTCTCTCCCTTTCTCTTTCTCTCTTTCTTTACTGTCTCTATCTTTTTACTATCATTTTCTCTCCCTCTTTCTTTCTCTCTTTCTTTTCTGTCTCTGTCTCAATTCTTTATCACTTTCTCTCCCTTTCTCTTTCTCTCCTTCTTTCTTTGCTATCTGCCTGTTTTATCACTTTCTCTCCCTCTTGCTTTCTCTCTTTGTTTTCTGTCTTTCTCTCACTGTTCCTTCCTTCCTTCCTTCCTTCCTTCCTTCCTTCCTTCCTTCCTTCCTTCCTTCCTCCCTTCCTTCCTTCCTTTTTCTTTCTTTCTTTCTTTCTTTCTTTCTTTCTTTCTTTCTTTCTTTCTTTCTTTCTTTTTCCTTCTCTCTCTTTCCCTTCCTTCCTTCATTCCTTCCTTTCCTTCATTCCTTCCTTCCTTTCTTTCTTTCTTTCTTTCTTTCTTTTTTCTTCCTTCCTTCCTTCCTTCCTTTCTTTCTTTCTTTCTTTCTTTCTTTCTTTTTCCTTCTCTCTCTTTCCCTTCCTTCCTTCATTCCTTCCTTTCCTTCATTTCTTTCTTTCTTTCTTTTTTCTTCCTTCCTTCCTCCCTCCCTTCCTTTCTTTCTTTCTTTCTTTCTTTCTTTCTCTTTCTTTCTTTCTCTTTCTTTCTTTCTTTCTTTCTTTCTTTCTATCTATCTATCTTCTTTCTTTCTTTCTTTCTTTCTTTCTTTCTTTTTTCCTTTCTTTCTTCCTTCCTTCTCTCTCTCTCTTTCCCTTCCTTCTTTCCTTCTTTCCTTCCTTCCTTCCTTCCTTCCTTCCTTCCTTCCTTCCTTCCTTCCTTCCTTCCTTCCTTCCTTCCTTCCTTCCTTCTTTCTTTCTTTCTTTCTTTCTTTCTTTCTCTTTCTTCCTTCCTTTCTTTCTTTCTTTCTCTTTCTTCCTTCTCTCTCTCTCTACTTTCTTTCTTTCTTTCTTTCTTTCTTTATTATTATTAATAATAAATACAATTGAATGAATGCTTCACACATAGCGCTTAACAAATACCATTATTATTATTAAACACGATTGAAGGAATGAATGAATTATTAATAATAAATACGATTGAATGAATGCTTCACACATAGCGCTTAGCAAATACCATTATTATTATTATTCAATACGATTGAATGAATGAATGAATTATGATTAATAATAAATACAATTGAATGAATGCTTCACACATGGCGCTTAACAAATACCATTATTATTATTAATAAATACGATTGAATGAATAAATTATTATTAATAATAAATACGATTGAATGAATGCTTCACACATAACGCTTAACAAATACCCTTATTATTATTCAATATGATTGAAGGAATGAATTAATTATTATTAATAATAAATACAATTGAATGAATGCTTCACACATAGTGCTTAACAAATACCATTATTATTATTAAACACGATTGAAGGAATGAATGAATTATTAATAATAAATACGATTGAATGAATGCTTCACACATAGCGCTTAACAAATACCATTATCATTATTATTCAATACGATTGATTGAATGAATGAATGATTATTAAATAATAAATACGATTGAATAAATGAATTGCTGGCCAGAGAAGACTTTCAAAATCTCATTCCCAGATGCTAAAGGGACGGAGAGGAAGGAAAGCAGGATTTTTCATTTCCCGAGCTGCAGAACAAGTCACCCATGGACTGTTACGAATTGTGGCACCTTTTTTATTTTAACAATTTCGGCTAAAGGGAAATTGCCTCGCGCGAGGAGAATACTGGAAATTTACTGCTCCAATTGAGTGGGTTTTGTCCCGAGGCCTTTGGACTTTCTGGAAATAGGCCCGCTGAATCCCAAATGAAAGGGAAACGTCCCAAATGGGGCGTGGAATATTTTCTAGTACGGTGAAACCACTCGGAATTCTTCCTGATCCCCAAGGATCAATCAATCAATCAATCAATCGTATTTATTGAGCGCTTCCTGTGTGCAGAGCACTGTACTAAGCGCTTGGGAAGTCCAAGTTGGCAACATCTAGAGACGGTCCCTACCCAACAGTGGGCTCACAGTCTAGAAGGGGGAGACAGAGAAGAAAACCAAACATATTAACAAAATAAAATATTACGATGATAATAATATGATAATGATGAACAGGAGCTAATAATAATAATAATGATGAGGGCATCTGTAATAATAAAGATGGCATTTGTTAAGCGCTTACTATGTGCCAAGCACTGTTCTAAGCGCTGAGGGAGAGACAAGGTGATGAGGTGGTCCCCCGGGGGGCTCACGGGCTTCATCCCCATTTGACAGAGGAGGGAACTGAGGCCCAGAGAATAATAATAATGGTATTTGTTAAGCGCTTACTATGTGCCAAGCACTGTTCTAAGCGCTGGGGGAGAGACAAGGTGATGAGGTTGTCCCCCGGGGGGCTCACGGTCTTCATCCCCATTTGACAGAGGAGGGAACTGAGGCCTAGAGAATAATGATAATAATGATAATAATAGTATTTGTTAAGCGCTTACTATGTGCCAAGCACTGTTCTAAGCACTGAGGAGGTTACAAGGTGATGAGGTTGTCCCCCGGGGGGCTCACAATCTTCATCCCCATTTTCCAGATGAGGGAACTGAGGCCCAGAGAAGTGAAGTGAGTTGCCCAAAGTCACCCAGCTGACAATTGGTGAAGCCGGGATTTGAACCCATGACCTCGGACTCCAAAGCCCGGGCTCTTTCCACTGAGCCACGATAATACTAATATTGGCATTTGTTAAGCACTTACTATATGTGCCAAGCACTGTTCTAAGCGCTGCGGGGGAGACAAGGTGATGAGGTTGTCCCCCGGGGGGCTCACAGTCTTCATCCCCATTTGACGGAGGAGGGAACTGAGGCCTAGAGAATAATAATAATAATGGCGGTATTAAGCGCTTACTATGTGCCGAGCACTGTTTTAAGCGCTGGGGGGGATGCAAAGTGATGAGGTTGTCCCCTGCGGGGCTCACGGTCTTCATCCCCATTTGACAGATGAGGGAACTGAGGCCCAGAGAATAATAATAATAATAATAATAATAATGGTATTTGTTAAGCGCTTACTATGTGCCAAGCGCTGCTCTAAGCACTGGGGAGGATACAAGGTGTGACTTCATCATCATCATCATCATCAATCGTATTTATTGAGCGCTTACTATGTGCAGAGCACTGTACTAAGCGCTTGGGAAGTACAAATTGGCAACATATAGAGACAGCCTCTACCCAACAGTGGGCTCACAGTCTAAAAGACTTGCCCAAGGTCACACAGCAGGCGAGTGGCAGGGCCAGAATTAGAACCCACGACCTCTGACTCCCAAGCGCGGCCTCTTTCCAATTGAAGAGGAGGGAGAGTCGTTTTCTGTCGGATGGGAAGAAGGAGGGAATTCCGGGAAGGAGAGGGAGAAGAGGAAAGGGCTTACAAGCGCTTTGTGAAGCGCTTACTATGTACCAAGCACTGTTCTAAGCGCTGGATACAAAGTCCTGAGAAGCAGCGTGGCTCAGTGGGTAGAGCCCGGGCTTGGGAGTCCGAGGTCGTGGGTTCGAATCCCGGCTCCTCCGCTTGTCTGCTGTGTGACCTTGGGAAAGTCACTTCTCTGGGCCTCAGTTTCCTCCCCTGTCAAATGGGGATGAAGACTGTGAGCCCTCCCCATTTTCATTCATTCATTCAATCGTATTTATTGAGCGCTTACTGGGTGCAGAGCACTGTACTAAGCGCTTGGGAAGTCCAAGTTGGCAACATATAGAGACGGTCCCTACCCAACAGTGGGCTCACAGTCTAGAAGGGGGAGACAGACAACAAAACAAAACATTGTAGACAGGCGTCATTACCAACAAAATAGATAAATGGAATGATAGAAATGCCAACATTATTATTATTATTAAAAGGGAGAGACAGATGACAAAACAAAACAAGTAGACAGGCCTCAGTACCATCAAAATAGATCAATGGAATTATAGAAATACCATCATTATTATTATTAAAAGGGAGAGACAGACGACAAAACATAACCAGTAGACAGGCCTCAATACTAACAAAATAGATAAATGGAATGATAGAAATGCCATCATTATTATTATTAAAAGGGAGAGACAGACGACAAAACATAACCAGTAGACAGGCCTCAATACTAACAAAATAGATAAATGGAATGATAGAAATGCCATCATTATTATTATTGAAAGGGAGAGACAGACGACAAAACATAACCAGTAGACAGGCCTCAATACCAACAAAATAGATAAATGGAATGATAGAAATGTCATCATTATTGTTATTAAAAGGGAGAGACAGACGACAAAACATAACCAGTAGACAGGCCTCAATACTAACAAAATAGATAAATGGAATGATAGAAATGCCATCATTATTATTATTGAAAGGGAGAGACAGACGACAAAACATAACCAGTAGACAGGCCTCAATACCAACAAAATAGATAAATGGAATGATAGAAATGTCATCATTATTGTTATTAAAAGGGAGAGACAGACGACAAAACAAAACAAGTGGACAGGCCTCAGTACCATCAAAATAGATAAATGGAATTACAGAAATACCATCATTATTGTTATTAAAAGGGAGAGACAGATGACAAAACAAGTAGACAGGCCTCAATACCATCAAAATAGATCAATATAATTGTAGAAATACCATCATTATTATAATTATTAGTAGGGGAAGACAGACAACAAAACCAAACCAGTAGACAGGCCTCAATACAATCGAAATAGATAAATAGAATTATAGAAATAGCATCATTATAATTATTAGAAGGGGGAGACAGACAACAAAACAAACAGACAGGCCTCAGTACCATCAAAATTGATAACTAGAATTATAGAAATACCATCATTATTATTATTAGAAGGGGAAGACAGGTGACAAAACAAAACCAGTAGACAGGCCTCAATACCATCAAAATAGATAAGTGGAATGATAGAAATGCCATCATTATTATTATTAAAAGGGAGAGACAGACGACAAAACAAAACCCGTAGACAGGCCCCAATACCAACAAAATAGATAAATGGAATGATAGAAATGCCATCATTATTATTATTGAAAGGGAGAGACAGACGACAAAACATAACCAGTAGACAGGCCTCAATACCAACAAAATAGATAAATGGAATGATAGAAATGTCATCATTATTGTTATTAAAAGGGAGAGACAGACGACAAAACAAAACAAGTGGACAGGCCTCAGTACCATCAAAATAGATAAATGGAATTACAGAAATACCATCATTATTGTTATTAAAAGGGAGAGACAGATGACAAAACAAGTAGACAGGCCTCAATACCATCAAAATAGATCAATATAATTGTAGAAATACCATCATTATTATAATTATTAGTAGGGGAAGACAGACAACAAAACCAAACCAGTAGACAGGCCTCAATACAATCGAAATAGATAAATAGAATTATAGAAATAGCATCATTATAATTATTAGAAGGGGGAGACAGACAACAAAACAAACAGACAGGCCTCAGTACCATCAAAATTGATAACTAGAATTATAGAAATACCATCATTATTATTATTAGAAGGGGAAGACAGGTGACAAAACAAAACCAGTAGACAGGCCTCAATACCATCAAAATAGATAAGTGGAATGATAGAAATGCCATCATTATTATTATTAAAAGGGAGAGACAGACGACAAAACAAAACCCGTAGACAGGCCCCAATACCAACAAAATAGATAAATGGAATGATAGAAATGCCATCATTAATATTATTAAAAGGGAGAGAAAGACAACAAAACAAAACCCGTAGACAGGCCTCAATACCATCAAAATAGATAAGTGGAATGATAGAAATGCCATCATTATTATTATTAAAAGGGGGAGACAGACGACAAAACAAAATGAGTAGACAGTCCTCAATACCAACAAAACAGATAAATGGAATTATCGAAATACCATCATTATTATTATTAAAAGGGAGAGACAGACGACAAAACAAAATGAGTAGACAGTCCTCAATACCAACAAAATAGATAAATGGAATGATAGAAATGCCATCATTAATATTCTTAAAAGGGAGAGACAGACGACAAAACAAGTAGACAGGCCTCAGTACCATCAAAATAGATAAATGGAATGATAGAAATACCATCATTATTATTATTAAAAGGGGGAGACAGATAACAAAACAAAACAAGTAGACAGGCCTCAATAGCATTCATTCATTCATTCAATCGTATTTTTTGAGCGCTTACTGTGTGCAGAGCACTGTACTAAGCGCTTGGGAAGTACAAGTTGGCAACATAAACATAAACATAGCATGAAAATAGACAAATAGAATGATAGAAATACCATCATTATCATTATTAAAAGGGGAAGATAGCAAAACAAAACCAGTAAACAGGCCTCAGTACCATCAAAATTGATAAATGGAATGATAGAAATGCCATCATTAATATTATTAAAAGGGAGAGACAGATGACAAAATAAAACAAGTAGACAGGCCTCAGTACCATCAAAATAGATAGATGGAATTATAGAAATACCACCATTATCATTATTAAAAGGGAGAGACAGACGACAAAACATAACCAGTAGACAGGCCTCAGTACCATCAAAATAGGTAAATGGAATCATAGAAATACCATCATTATTATTATTAAAAGGGAGAGACAGACGACAAAACAAAACAAGTAGACAGGCCTCAGTACCATCAAAATAGATGAATGGAATTATAGAAATACCATCATTATTATTATTAAAAGGGAGAGACAGATGACAAAACCAAACCAGTAGACAGGTTTCAATAAGCATCAAAATAGATAAATGGAATTATAGAAATACCATCATTATGATTATTAAAAGGGGGAGACAGATGACAAAACAAAACAAGTAGACGGGCCTCAATTTCATTCATTCATTCAACCGCATTTATTGAGCGCTTACTGTGTGCAGAACACTGTACTAAGCGCTTGGGAACTACAAGTTGGCAACATAAACATAAACATAGCATGAAAATAGACAAATAGAATTATAGAAATACCATCATTATCATTATTAAAAGGGGAAGATAGCAAAACAAAACCAGTAAACAGGCCTCAGTACCATCAAAATTGATAGATGGAATGATAGAAATGCCGTCATTAATATTATTAAAAGGGAGAGGCAGAAGACAAAACAAAACAAGTAGACAGGCCTCAGTACCATCAAAATAGATAAACGGAATTATAGAAATACCATCATTACTATTATTAAAAGGGGGAGACAGGTGACAAAACAAAGCCAGTAGACAGGCCTCAATAGCATCAAAATAGATGAATGGAATTATAGAAATACCATCATTATTATTATTAAAAGGGAGAGACAGATGACAAAACATAACCAGTAGACAGGCCTCAGTACCATCAAAATAGATAAATGGAATGATAGAAATGCCATCATTATTATTATTAGAAGGGTGAGACAGATGACAAAACAAAGCAAGTAGACAGGCCTCAATAGCATTCATTCATTCATTCAAT
This sequence comes from Tachyglossus aculeatus, assembly GCF_015852505.1. Classification (NCBI taxonomy): domain Eukaryota; kingdom Metazoa; phylum Chordata; class Mammalia; order Monotremata; family Tachyglossidae; genus Tachyglossus; species Tachyglossus aculeatus. The sequence continues at coordinate 224,594 of NW_024044869.1, read as the reverse complement.
CATATTTATTGAGCGCTTACTGTGTGCAGAGCACTGTACTAAGTGCTCGGGAACTACAAGTTGGCAACATAAACATAAACGTAGCATGAAAATAGACAAATGGAATTATAGAAATACCATCATTATCATTATTAAAAGGGGAAGGTAGGAAAACAAAACCAGTAAACGGGCCTCAGTACCATCAAAATCGATAAATGGAATGATAGAAATGCCATCATTAATATTATTAAAAGGGGGAGACAGATGACAAAACAAAACAAGTAGACAGGCCTCAGTACCATCAAAATAGATAAATGGAATGATAGAAATGTCATCATTAATATTATTAAAAGGGAGAGACAGACGACAAAACAAATAGACAGGCCTCAGTACCATCAAAATAGATAAATGGAATGATAGAAATACCATCATTATTATTATTAAAAGGGAGAGACAGACGACAAAACAAAACAAGTAGACAGGCCTCAGTACCATCAAAATAGATAAATGGAATGATAGAAATACCATCATTATTATTATTAAAAGGGAGAGACAGACGACAAAACAAAACAAGTAGACAGGCCTCAGTACCATCAAAATAGATAAATGGAATGATAGAAATGCCATCATTATTATTATTAAAAGGGAGAGACAGATGACAAAACATAACCAGTAGACAGGCCTCAGTACCATCAAAATAGATAAATGGAATTATAGAAATGCCATCATTATCATTATTAAAAGGGGAAGATAGCAAAACAAAACCAGTAAACAGGCCTCAGTACCATCAAAATCGATAAATAGAATGATAGAAATCCCATCATTATTATTATTAGAAGGGGGAGACAGAAGACCAAACCGAACCGGTAGACGACAGGCCTCAATACCATCAAAACGGATCAATGGAATTTATAGAAATCCCATTCAGCGCTTAGTACAGGGCTTGGCCCATAGTGAGCGCCTAACAAACCCCGTCCTTATGATTTGGGAACACGTTTTTGTGAGTTAAGAAGAAGAGGCTCCACAAATTCCCGTGGAATGTACCCGGATCGGGAAGAAAACCAATCTGGCAGGCGGGGAAGAGGGGAAACGGAGAAGATGTTAATTTAGAAACCGCCATCTCTCCCCTCCTTTCCCTAATTCCCTCTCCTGCTACTTTCATTCACTCATTCCATCGTATTTATTGAGCGCTTACGGCGCGCAGAGCACTGTACTAAGCGCTTGGGAAGTCCAATTGGGCAACAGAGATGGTCCTTACCCAACAACGGGCTCACACTCTAGAAGGGGGAGATGGACAACAAAAAAATCACCTAAGAATTTAGATAATCAGCCTCTCTCACCACCCTGTGAGGCCTAATATTATTATTATTATAATATATTATTATTAATATTATATTAATATAATATTATATATTATTATAATATACTATTATTATTATATAATAATAATGGTATTTGTGAAGTGCTTACTACGTGCCCAGCACTGTTCTAGAGAAGCAGCGTGGCTCAGTGGAAAGAGCCCGGGCTCAGGAGTCAGAGGTCATGGGTTCAAATCCCGGCTCCGCCAATTGCCAGCTTGTACTTCCCAAGCGCTTAGTCCAGTGCTCTGCACACAGTAAGCGCTCAATAAATACGATTGATTGATGGATTGATTGATTGATTGAATGAATTGCCAGCTGTGTGACCTGGGGCAAGTCGCTTCACTTCTCTGGGCCTCAGTTCCCTCATCTGTCAAATGGGGATGAAGACCGTGAGCCCCCCCGGGGGACAACCTCATCACCTTGTATCCTCCCCAGTGTTTAGAACAGTGCTTGGCACATAGTAAGCGCTTAATAAATGCCCTCATTATTTATTTTATTTATTCTAAGCACTGGGGGGAGAGACAAGGTGACCAGGTTGTCTCCCGTGGGGCTCACAAGTCTTCATCCCCATTTGACAGAGGAGGGAACTGAGGCCCAGAGAATAATAAGAATAAAAATCATGATGGCACTTGTTAAGCACTTACTATGTGCCAAGCACTGTTCTAAGCGCTGGGGGAGAGACCAGGTGATGAGGTTGTCCCCAGGGGGGCTCCCAGTCTTCATCCCCATTTGACAGAGGAGGGAACTGAGGCCCAGAGAATAATAAGAATAATAAGAATAAAAATAATGATGGTATTTATTAAGCGCTTACTATGTGCCAAGCACTGTTCTAAGCGCTGGGGGAGAGACAAGGTGATGCGGTTGTCCCCCGGGGGGCTCACAGTCTTCATCCCCATTTTACAGAGAATAATAATAATAAAAATAATGGTGGTAGAGACAAGGTGATGAGGTTGTCCCCCGGGGGGCTCACAGTCTTCATCCCCATTTTACAGAGGAGGGAACTGAGGCCCAGAGAATAATAAGAATAAAAATAATGATGGCATTTGTTAAGCGCTTACTATGTGCCAAGCACTGTTCTAAGCGCTGGGGGAGAGACAAGGTGATGAGGTTATCCCCTGGGGGGCTCAGTCTTCATCCCCATTTTACAGAGGAGGGAACTGAGGCCCAGAGAATAATAAGAATAATAATAATAAAAATAATGATGGCATTTATTAAGCGCTTACTATGTGCCAAGCACTGTTCTAAGCGCTGGGGGAGAGACAAGGTGATCAGGTTGTCCCCTGGGGGGCTCACAGTCTTCATCCCCGTTTTAAAGAGGAGGGAACTGAGGCCCAGAGAATAATAATAATAATAATAATAATAAAAATCATGATGGTATTTATTAAGCGGTTACTATGTGCCAAGCACTGTTCTAAGCGCTGGGGGAGAGACAAGGTGACGAGGTTGTCCCCTGGGGGGCTTATAGTCTTCAACCCCATTTTACAGAAGAGGGAACTGAGGCCCAGAGAATGATAAGAATAATAATAATAAAAATCATGATGGTATTTGTTAAGCGCTTACTATGTGCCAAGCACTGTTCTAAGCACTAGGAGAGAGACAAGGTGATGAGGTTGTCCCCCGGGGGGCTCACAGTCTTCATCCCCATTTTCCAGAGGAGGGAACTGAGGCCCAGAGAATAATAATAATAAAAATAATGATGGTATTTGTTAAGCGCTTACTACGTGCCAAGCATTGTTCTAAGCGCTGGGGGAAATACAAGGACATCGGGTTGTCCCCCTTGGGGCTCACAATCTTCATCCCCATTTTCCAGAGGAGGGAACTGAGGCCCAGAGAATAATAATAATAAAAATAATGATGGTATTTGTTAAGTGCTCACTACGTGCCAAGCATTGTTCTAAGCGCTGGGGGAGAGACAAGGACATCGGGTTGTCCCCCGTGGGGCTCACAATCTTCATCCCCATTTTCCAGAGGAGGGAACTGAGGCCCAGAGAAGAGAAGTGACTGTGGCCCCAAGTCACACAACTGACAAGCGGCGGAGCCGGGATTCGAACCCACGACCTCGGACTTTCTATGTTGCCAACTTGGACTTCCCAAGCGCTTAGTACAGTGCCCTGCACACAGGAACCGCTCGATCAATACGATTGATTGATTGATTGATTGATTGATCCACAAATCCATCCACCCGGCCCCCATTTCTCCAACTTATTTTTATTTTTCATCACCTTCCATGTTTCTCCTACTTTATTTTTTTTATCCACCCGTCACCCCTCATGGCAAAATCCTCATCCCAATTTTGGCCTGTTGCGATGTAAATCTTTCAGGTGTGAAATTGTTATTTTTTTTCAATATATATACAACAATATATATTATATATATACAATATATATATATATATTTTTTTTTTTCTAGTAGTCAGAGGGGAACAGGCCGGAGTGTATTTATCGGAAATCCGGGAAGAATGAGACACGGTCTTCATATCAAACTGTCGCGTTTTCGCCCCCGGGGTTGGAGTAAATGCCTCGGAAAAAATGTTCTGATTGATCCATTGTTCAGAAGAAAATGTATTTTTCGTACATTGAAGGGCGAAGCTTAATGCGCGGCGATAATTTCTAGGCCGTAAGCCTATTGTTGGGCAGGGATTGTCCCTATTTGTTGCCAAATTGTCCTTTCCAAGTGCTCAGTACAGTGCTCTGCACCAAGGAAGTGCTCAATAAATACAATTGAATGAATGAATCTGCACCCAGGAAGCGCTCAATAAATACAATTGAATGAATGAATCTATAATTCTATTTATTTCTATTGAGGCCTCTCTACTTGTTTTGTTGTCTGTCTCCCTCTTCCAGACCGCGAGCCCATTGTTGGGCAGGGATTGTCCCTATTTGTTGCCAAATTGTCCTTTCCAAGCGCTCAGTACAGTGCTCTGCACCCAGGAAGTGCTCAATAAATATGATGGAATGAATGAATCTATAATTCTATTTATTTCTATTGAGGCCTCTTTACTTGTTTTGTTGTCCGTCTCCCTCTTCCAGACTGTGAGCCCGTTGTTGGGCAGGGATTGTCCCTATTTGTTGCCAAATTGTCCTTTCCAAGCGCTCAGTACAGTGCTCTGCACCCAGGAAGCGCTCAATAAATACGATGGAATGAATGAATCTATAATTCTATTTATTTCTATTGAGGCCTCTCTACTTGTTTTGTTGTCCGTCTCCCTCTTCTAGTCCGTGAGCCCGTTGTTGTGTAGGGATTGTCCCTATTTGTTGCCAAATTGGACTTTCCAAGCGCTCAGTACAGTGCTCTGCACCCAGGAAGCGCTCAATAAATACGACTGAATGAATGAATCTATAATTCTATTTATTTCTATTGAGGCCTCTCTACTTGTTTTGTTGTCCGTCTCCCTCTTCTAGACCGTGAGCCCGTTGTTGGGCAGGGACAAATGCTATTATTATTATTGTTATTATTATTATTATTATTATTATTATTATTATTATTACTATTATTAAGAACAGTGCTTGACTCTACACAAATGCCATCATGATTATGATGATGATGATGATTATGAATAATAATAAGACCAACTGATCACCTTGTTTCCCCCCCAGTGCTTAGAACAGTGCTCGGCACACAGTAAGCGCTTAACAAATGCCATTATTATTATTATTATTATTATTATTGTCCCTATTTGTTTCCAAATTGTCCTTTCCAAGCGCTCAGTACAGTGCTCTGCACACAGGAAGCGCTCAATAAATACGATGGAATGAATGAATGAATCTCTAATTCTATTTATTTCTATTGAGGCCTCTCTACTTGTTTTGTTGTCCGTCTCCCTCTTCTAGACCGTGAGCCCGTTGTTGGGCAGGGACAAATGCCATTATTATTATTATTATTATTATTATTATTATTATTATTATTATTGAGACCAGTGCTTGACTCTTCACAAATACCATCATGATTATGATGATGATGATGATTATGAATAATAATAAGACAAACTGATCACCCTGTTTCCCCCCCAGCGCTTAGAACAGTGCTCGGCACATAGTAAGCACTTAACAAATGCCATTATTATTATTATTATTATTATTATTATTGTCCCTATTTATTGCCAAATTGTCCTTTCCAAGCGCTCAGTACAGTGCTCTGCACACAGGAAGTGCTCAATAAATACGATGGAATGAATGAATGAATCTCTAATTCTATTTATTTCTATTGAGGCCTCTCTACTTGTTTTGTTGTCCGTCTCCTTCTTCTAGACCGTGAGCCCGTTGTTGGGCAGGGACAAATGCCATTATTATTATTATTATTATTATTATTATTAAGAACAGTGCTTGACTCTTCACAAATACCGTCATGATTATGATGATGATGATGATTATGAATAATAATAAGACAAACTGATCACCTTGTTCCCCCCCCCAGCGCTTAGAACAGTGCTCGGCACACAGTAAGCGCTTAACAAATGCCATTATTATTATTATTATTATTATTATTGTCCCAATTTGTTGCCAAATTGAACTTTCCAAGCGCTCAGTACAGTGCTCTGCACCCAGGAAGCGCTCAATAAATACGATGGAATGAATGAATCTATAATTCTATTTATTTCTATTGAGGCCTCTCTACTTGTTTTGTTGTCCGTCTCCCTCTTCTAGTCCGTGAGCCCGTTGTTGTGTAGGGATTGTCCCTATTTGTTGCCAAATTGGACTTTCCAAGCGCTCAGTACAGTGCTCTGCACCCAGGAAGCGCTCAATAAATACGATTGAATGAATGAATCTATAATTCTATTTATTTCTATTGAGGCCTCTCTACTTGTTTTGTTGTCCGTCTCCCTCTTCTAGACCGTGAGCCCGTTGTTGGGCAGGGACAAATGCCATTATTATTATTATTATTATTATTATTATTATTATTATTATTATTATTATTATCATCATTATTAAGAACAGTGCTTGACTCTTCACAAATACCATCATGATTATGATGATGATGATGATTATGAATAATAATAAGACAAACTGATCACCTTGTTTCCCCCCACCAGGGCTTAGAACAGTGCTTGGCACATAGTAAGCGCTTAACAAATGCCATTATTATTATTATTATTGTCCTTATTTGTTGCCAAATTGTCCTTTCCAAGCGCTCAGTACAGTGCTCAGCACCCAGGAAGCGCTCAATAAATACGATTGAATGAATGAATCTATAATTCTATTTATTTCTATTGAGGCCTCTCTACTTGTTTTGTTGTCCGTCTCCCTCTTCTAGTCCGTGAGCCCGTTGTTGTGTAGGGATTGTCCCTATTTGTTGCCAAATTGGACTTTCCAAGCGCTCAGTACAGTGCTCTGCACCCAGGAAGCGCTCAATAAATACGACTGAATGAATGAATCTATAATTCTATTTATTTCTATTGAGGCCTCTCTACTTGTTTTGTTGTCCGTCTCCCTCTTCTAGACCGTGAGCCCGTTGTTGGGCAGGGACAAATGCTATTATTATTATTATTATTATTATTATTATTATTATTATTATTATTATTATTATTACTATTATTAAGAACAGTGCTTGACTCTACACAAATGCCATCATGATTATGATGATGATGATGATTATGAATAATAATAAGACCAACTGATCACCTTGTTTCCCCCCCAGTGCTTAGAACAGTGCTCGGCACACAGTAAGCGCTTAACAAATGCCATTATTATTATTATTATTATTATTATTGTCCCTATTTGTTGCCAAATTGAACTTTCCAAGCGCTCAGTACAGTGCTCTGCACCCAGGAAGCGCTCAATAAATACGATGGAATGAATGAATGAATCTATAATTCTATTTATTTCTATTGAGGCCTCTCTACTTGTTTTGTTGTCCGTCTCCCTCTTCTAGACCGTGAGCCCGTTCTTGGGCAGGGACAAATGCCATTATTATTATTATTATTATTATTATTATTATTATTATTGAGACCAGTGCTTGACTCTTCACAAATACCATCATGATTATGATGATGATGATGATTATGAATAATAATAAGACAAACTGATCACCCTGTTTCCCCCCCAGCGCTTAGAACAGTGCTCGGCACATAGTAAGCACTTAACAAATGCCATTATTATTATTATTATTATTATTATTATCCCTATTTATTGCCAAATTGTCCTTTCCAAGCGCTCAGTACAGTGCTCTGCACACAGGAAGTGCTCAATAAATACGATGGAATGAATGAATGAATCTCTAATTCTATTTATTTCTATTGAGGCCTCTCTACTTGTTTTGTTGTCCGTCTCCTTCTTCTAGACCGTGAGCCCGTTGTTGGGCAGGGACAAATGCCATTATTATTATTATTATTATTATTATTATTATTATTATTATTAAGAACAGTGCTTGACTCTTCACAAATACCATCATGATTATGATGATGATGATGATTATGAATAATAATAAGACAAACTGATCACCTTGTTTCCCCCCCAGCGCTTAGAACAGTGCTCGGCACATAGTAAGCGCTTAACAAATGCCATTATTATTATTATTATTGTCTCTATTTGTTGCCAAATTGAACTTTCCAAGCGCTCAGTACAGTGCTCTGCACCCAGGAAGCGCTCAATAAATACGATGGAATGAATGAATCTATAATTCTATTTATTTCTATTGAGGCCTCTCTACTTGTTTTGTTGTCCGTCTCCCTCTTCTAGTCCGTGAGCCCGTTGTTGTGTAGGGATTGTCCCTATTTGTTGCCAAATTGGACTTTCCAAGCGCTCAGTACAGTGCTCTGCACCCAGGAAGCGCTCAATAAATACGACTGAATGAATGAATCTATAATTCTATTTATTTCTATTGAGGCCTCTCTACTTGTTTTGTTGTCCGTCTCCCTCTTCTAGACCGTGAGCCCGTTGTTGGGCAGGGACAAATGCTATTATTATTATTGTTATTATTATTATTATTATTATTATTATTATTATTATTATTACTATTATTAAGAACAGTGCTTGACTCTACACAAATGCCATCATGATTATGATGATGATGATGATTATGAATAATAATAAGACCAACTGATCACCTTGTTTCCCCCCCAGTGCTTAGAACAGTGCTCGGCACACAGTAAGCGCTTAACAAATGCCATTATTATTATTATTATTATTATTATTGTCCCTATTTGTTTCCAAATTGTCCTTTCCAAGCGCTCAGTACAGTGCTCTGCACACAGGAAGCGCTCAATAAATACGATGGAATGAATGAATGAATCTCTAATTCTATTTATTTCTATTGAGGCCTCTCTACTTGTTTTGTTGTCCGTCTCCCTCTTCTAGACCGTGAGCCCGTTGTTGGGCAGGGACAAATGCCATTATTATTATTATTATTATTATTATTATTATTATTATTATTATTGAGACCAGTGCTTGACTCTTCACAAATACCATCATGATTATGATGATGATGATGATTATGAATAATAATAAGACAAACTGATCACCCTGTTTCCCCCCCAGCGCTTAGAACAGTGCTCGGCACATAGTAAGCACTTAACAAATGCCATTATTATTATTATTATTATTATTATTATTGTCCCTATTTATTGCCAAATTGTCCTTTCCAAGCGCTCAGTACAGTGCTCTGCACACAGGAAGTGCTCAATAAATACGATGGAATGAATGAATGAATCTCTAATTCTATTTATTTCTATTGAGGCCTCTCTACTTGTTTTGTTGTCCGTCCTCCTTCTTCTAGACCGTGAGCCCGTTGTTGGGCAGGGACAAATGCCATTATTATTATTATTATTATTATTATTATTAAGAACAGTGCTTGACTCTTCACAAATACCGTCATGATTATGATGATGATGATGATTATGAATAATAATAAGACAAACTGATCACCTTGTTCCCCCCCCCCAGCGCTTAGAACAGTGCTCGGCACACAGTAAGCGCTTAACAAATGCCATTATTATTATTATTATTATTATTATTGTCCCAATTTGTTGCCAAATTGAACTTTCCAAGCGCTCAGTACAGTGCTCTGCACCCAGGAAGCGCTCAATAAATACGATGGAATGAATGAATCTATAATTCTATTTATTTCTATTGAGGCCTCTCTACTTGTTTTGTTGTCCGTCTCCCTCTTCTAGTCCGTGAGCCCGTTGTTGTGTAGGGATTGTCCCTATTTGTTGCCAAATTGGACTTTCCAAGCGCTCAGTACAGTGCTCTGCACCCAGGAAGCGCTCAATAAATACGATTGAATGAATGAATCTATAATTCTATTTATTTCTATTGAGGCCTCTCTACTTGTTTTGTTGTCCGTCTCCCTCTTCTAGACCGTGAGCCCGTTGTTGGGCAGGGACAAATGCCATTATTATTATTATTATTATTATTATTATTATTATTATTATTATTATTATCATCATTATTAAGAACAGTGCTTGACTCTTCACAAATACCATCATGATTATGATGATGATGATGATTATGAATAATAATAAGACAAACTGATCACCTTGTTTCCCCCCACCAGGGCTTAGAACAGTGCTTGGCACATAGTAAGCGCTTAACAAATGCCATTATTATTATTATTATTGTCCTTATTTGTTGCCAAATTGTCCTTTCCAAGCGCTCAGTACAGTGCTCAGCACCCAGGAAGCGCTCAATAAATACGATTGAATGAATGAATCTATAATTCTATTTATTTCTATTGAGGCCTCTCTACTTGTTTTGTTGTCCGTCTCCCTCTTCTAGTCCGTGAGCCCGTTGTTGTGTAGGGATTGTCCCTATTTGTTGCCAAATTGGACTTTCCAAGCGCTCAGTACAGTGCTCTGCACCCAGGAAGCGCTCAATAAATACGACTGAATGAATGAATCTATAATTCTATTTATTTCTATTGAGGCCTCTCTACTTGTTTTGTTGTCCGTCTCCCTCTTCTAGACCGTGAGCCCGTTGTTGGGCAGGGACAAATGCTATTATTATTATTATTATTATTATTATTATTATTATTATTATTATTATTATTATTACTATTATTAAGAACAGTGCTTGACTCTACACAAATGCCATCATGATTATGATGATGATGATGATTATGAATAATAATAAGACCAACTGATCACCTTGTTTCCCCCCCAGTGCTTAGAACAGTGCTCGGCACACAGTAAGCGCTTAACAAATGCCATTATTATTATTATTATTATTATTATTGTCCCCTATTTGTTGCCAAATTGAACTTTCCAAGCGCTCAGTACAGTGCTCTGCACCCAGGAAGCGCTCAATAAATACGATTGGAATGAATGAATGAATCTATTAATTCTATTTATTTCTATTGAGGCCTCTCTACTTGTTTTGTTGTCCGTCTCCCTCTTCTAGACCGTGAGCCCGTTCTTGGGCAGGGACAAATGCCATTATTATTATTATTATTATTATTATTATTATTATTATTATTGAGACCAGTGCTTGACTCTTCACAAATACCATCATGATTATGATGATGATGATGATTATGAATAATAATAAGACAAACTGATCACCCTGTTTCCCCCCCAGCGCTTAGAACAGTGCTCGGCACATAGTAAGCACTTAACAAATGCCATTATTATATTATTTTATTATTATTATCCCTATTTATTGCCAAATTGTCCTTTCCAAGCGCTCAGTACAGTGCTCTGCACACAGGAAGTGCTCAATAAATACGATGGAATGAATGAATGAATCTCTAATTCTATTTATTTCTATTGAGGCCTCTCTACTTGTTTTGTTGTCCGTCTCCTTCTTCTAGACCGTGAGCCCGTTGTTGGGCAGGGACAAATGCCATTATTATTATTATTATTATTATTATTATTATTATTATTATTAAGAACAGTGCTTGGACTCTTCACAAATACCATCATGATTATGATGATGATGATGATTATGAATAATAATAAGACAAACTGATCACCTTGTTTTCCCCCCCAGCGCTTAGAACAGTGCTCGGCCACATAGTTAAGCGCTTAACAAATGCCATTATTATTATTATTATTGTCTCTATTTGTTGCCAAAGTTGAACTTTCCAAGCGCTCAGTACAGTGCTCTGCACCCAGGAAGCGCTCAATAAATACGATGGAATGAATGAATCTTTAATTCTATTTATTCTATTGAGGCCTCTCACTTGTTTTGTTGTCCGTCTCCCTCTTCTAGTCCGTGAGCCCGTTTGTTGTGTATGGGATTGTCCCTATTTGTTGCCAAATTGGACTTTCCAAGCGCTCAGTACAGTGCTCTGCACCCAGGAAGCGCTCAATAAATACGACTGAATGAATGAATCAATAATTCTATTTATTTCTATTGAGGCCTCTCTACTTGTTTTGTTGTCCGTCTCCCTCTACTAGACCGTGAGCCCGTTGTTGGGCAGGGACAAATGCTATTATTATTATTATTATTATTATTATTATTATTATTATTATTATTATTATTATTACTATTATTAAGAACAGTGCTTGACTCTACACAAATGCCATCATGATTATTGATGATGATGATGATTATGAATAAATATAAGACCAACTGATCACCTTGTTTCCCCCCCAGTGCTTAGAACAGTGCTCGGCACACAGTAAGCGCTTAACAAATGCATTATTATTATTATTATTATTATTATTGTCCCTATTTGTTGCCAATTGAACTTTCCAAGCGCTCAGTACAGTGCTCTGCACCCAGGAAGCGCTCAATAAATACGATGGAATGAATGAATGAATCTATAATTCTATTTATTTCTATTGAGGCCTCTCTACTTGTTTTGTTGTCCGTCTCCCTCTTCTAGACCGTGAGCCCGTTCTTGGGCAGGGACAAATGCCATTATTATTATTATTATTATTATTATTATTATTATTGAGACCAGTGCTTGACTCTTCACAAATACCATCATGATTATGATGATGATGATGATTATGAATAATAATAAGACAAACTGATCACCCTGTTTCCCCCCCAGCGCTTAGAACAGTGCTCGGCACATAGTAAGCACTTAACAAATGCCATTATTATTATTATTATTATTATTATTATCCCTATTTATTGCCAAATTGTCCTTTCCAAGCGCTCAGTACAGTGCTCTGCACACAGGAATGCTCAATAAATACGATGGAATGAATGAATGAATCTCTAATTCTATTTATTTCTATTGAGGCCTCTCTACTTGTTTTGTTGTCCGTCTCCTTCTTCTAGACCGTGAGCCCGTTGTTGGGCAGGGACAAATGCCATATTATTATTATTATTATTATTATTATTATTATTATTATAAGAACATGCTTGACTCTTCACAAATACCATCATGATTAATGATGATGATGATTAATGAATAATATAAGACAAACTGATCACCTTGTTTCCCCCCCAGCGCTTAGAACAGTGCTCGGCACATAGTAAGCGCTTAACAAATGCCATTATTATTATTATTGTCTCTATTTGTTGCCAAATTGAACTTTCCAAGCGCTCAGTACAGTGCTCTGCACCCAGGAAGCGCTCAATAAATACGATGGAATGAATGAATCTATAATTCTATTTATTTCTATTGAGGCCTCTCTACTTGTTTTGTTGTCCGTCTCCCTCTTCTAGTCCGTGAGCCCGTTTGTGTAGGGATTGTCCCTATTTGTTGCCAAATTGGACTTTCCAAGCGCTCAGTACAGTGCTCTGCACCCAGGAAGCGCTCAATAAATACGATTGAATGATGAATCTATAATTCTATTTATTTCTATTGAGGCCTCTTTATTTGTTTTGTTGTCCGTCTCCCTCTTCTAGACCGTGAGCCCGTTGTTGGGCAGGGACAAATGCCATTATTATTATTATTATTATTATATTATTATTATCATCATTATTAAGAACAGTGCTTGACTCTTCACAAATACCATCATGATTATGATGATGATGATATGAATAATAATAAGACAAACTGATCACCTTGTTTCCCCCCACCAGGGCTTAGAACAGTGCTTGGCACATAGTAAGCGCTTAACAAATGCCATTATTATTATTATTATTGTCCTTATTTGTTGCCAAATTGTCCTTTCCAAGCGCTCAGTACAGTGCTCAGCACCCAGGAAGCGCTCATAAATACGATTGAATGAATGAATCTATAATTCTATTTATTTCTATTGAGGCCTCTCTACTTGTTTTGTTGTCCGTCTCCCTCTTCTAGTCCGTGAGCCCGTTGTTGTGTAGGGATTGTCCCTATTTGTTGCCAAATTGGACTTTCCAAGCGCTCAGTACAGTGCTCTGCACACAGGAAGCGCTCAATAAATACGATGGAATGAATGAATGAATCTATAATTCTATTTATTTCTATTGAGGCCTCTCTACTTGTTTTGTTGTCCTCTCCTTCTTCTAGACCGTGAGCCCGTTGTTGGCAGGGACAAATGCCATTATTATTATTATTATTATTATTATTATTAAGAACAGTGCTTGACTCTTCACAAATACCATCATGATTATGATGATGATGATGATTATGAATAATAATAAGACAAACTGATCACCTTGTTTCCCCCCACCAGGGCTTAGAACAGTGCTTGGCACATAGTAAGCGCTTAACAAATGCCATTATTATTATTATTATTGTCCTTATTTGTTGCCAAATTGTCCTTTCCAAGCGCTCAGTACAGTGCTCAGCACCCAGGAAGCGCTCAATAAATACGATGGAATGAATGAATCTATAATTCTATTTATTTCTATTGAGGCCTCTCTACTTGTTTTGTTGTCCGTCTCCCTCTTCTAGTCCGTGAGCCCGTTGTTGTGTAGGGATTGTCCCAATTTGTTGCCAAATTGTCCTTTCCAAGCGCTCAGTACAGTGCTCTGCACCCAGGAAGCGCTCAATAAATACGATTGAATGAATGAATCTATAATTCTATTTATTTCTATTGAGGCCTCTTTATTTGTTTGTTGTCCGTCTCCTCTTCTAGACCGTGAGCCCGTTGTTGGGCAGGGACAAATGCTATTATTATTATTATTATTATTATTATTATTATCATCATCATTATTAAGAACAGTGCTTGACTCTTCACAAATACCATCATGATTATGATGATGATGATGATTATGAATAATAATAAGACAAACTGATCACCTTGTTTCCCCCCACCAGGGCTTAGAACAGTGCTTGCACATAGTAAGCGCTTAACAAATGCCATTATTATTATTATTATTGTCCCTATTTGTTGCCAAATTGTCCTTTCCAAGCGCTCAGTACAGTGCTCTCTGCACCCAGAAGCGCTCAAAAATACAATTGAATGAATGAATCTATAATTCTATTTATTTCTACTGAGGCCTCTTTATTTGTTTTGTTGTCCGTCTCCTCTTCTAGACCGCGAGCCCGTTGTTGGGCAGGGATTGTTTCTATTTGTTTGCCAAATTGGACTTTCCAAGCGCTCAGTACAGTGCTCTGCACCCAGGAAGCGCTCAATAAATACGATGGAATGAATGAATCTATAATTCTATTTATTTCTATTGAGGCCTCTCTACTTGTTTTGTTGTCCGTCTCCCTCTTCTAGTCCGTGAGCCCGTTGTTGTGTAGGGATTGTCCCTATTTGTTGCCAAATTGGACTTTCCAAGCGCTCAGTACAGTGCTCTGCACCCAGGAAGCGCTCAATAAATACCATGGAATGAATGGAGGCGTGAATGCCGGGCTGGAGATCGTGATGGGGAAGGCATCTGTGACATCTCCCGATCCTCTCGACCTCATTTTTGTCATCGATGCTGAAAATTGTGATAATTACGGCATCTCCTAAGCGCTTAGTACAGCACCGTCCGTACCATGGTGATAATTAATAAAGACAGTGTTTGTGAAGCGCTTACTATACGAGCTGTACTGTATTAAGCGCTGCCCTCCTCATCATCGGTAATAATTATAACACTTACGGTATTTGCTAGGCGCTTACTACGATCTGTACTGTACTAAGCGCTGTCATCACTTTCAAGGGGGATAATTATAATAATTACGGTGTTCATTAAGCGCTTACTACGGGCCGTACTGTACTAAGCACTGTTGTCCTCTTCAACTATGATAATTATAATAATTATGGTATCTGTGTAATATTATAATAATTACGGTATCTGTGAAGCACTTACTACGGGCCGTACTGTACTAAGCGCCGTCGTCCTCTTCAACTATGATAATTATAAATAATTACGGTATCTGTGAAATATTATAATAATTACGGTATCTGTGAAGCGCTTACTACGGCCGTACTGTACTAAGCCCGTCGTCCTCTTCAACTATGATAATTATAATAATTACGGTATCTGTGAAGCATTATAATAATTACGGTATCTGTGAAGCGCTTACTACGGGCCGTGCTGTACTAAGCGCTGTCGTCCTCTTCAACTATAATTATAACAATTACGGTATCTGTGAAATATTATAATAATTACGGTATCTGTGAAGCGCTTACTACAGGTCGTACTGTACTAAGTGCTGTCGTCCTCTTCAACTATGAAAACTATAATAATTACGGTATCTGCGAAGTGCTTACTACGGGCTGTGCTGTACTAAGCGCTGCCAACATTTTGGACAGTAATGATTATAATAATTATGGTATTTGTGAAGCGCTTACTACGGGCTGTACTGTACTAAGCGCTGCCGTCATCTTCAACGGGAATAATCATACAAATTTTGGATTTGTGAAGCGCTTACTACAGGCTGTACTGTACTAAGCGCTGCCATCCTCTTCCACGGTGATAATTATAATAATTACAGTATTTGTTAAGCACTTACTACGATCTGTACTGTACTAAGCGCTGTCATTCTCTTCCACGTGATAAATTATAATAATTACGGTATTGTTAAGCGCTTACTACGATCTGTACTGTACTAAGCGCTGCCATCCTCTTCCACGGTGATAATTATAATAATTACGGTATTTGTGAAGCGCTTACTACGGCTGTACTGTACTAAGCGCTGCCGTCATCTTCCACGGTGATAATTATAATAATTACGGTATTTGTGAAGCGCTTACTACGGGCTGTACTGTACTAAGCGCTGCCGTCATCTTCCACGGAATAATCATAATAATTTTGGATTTGTGAAGCGCTTACTACAGGCTGTACTGTACTAACCGCTGTCATTCTCTTCCATGGTAATAATTATAATAATTACGGTATTTTTAAGCGCTTACTACGATCTGTACTGTACTAAGCGCTGATCGTCTTCCATGGTGATAATTATAATAATTACAGTATTTGTGAAGCGCTTACTACGATCTGTACTGTACTAAGCGCTGTTATCCTCTTCCACGGTGATAAATTATAATAATTACAGTATTTGTTAAGTGCTTACTACGATCTGCACTGTACTAAGCGCTGTCATCCTCTTCCATGTGATAATTATAATAATTACGGTATTTGTTAAGCGCTTACTACGATCTGTACTGTACTAAGCGCTGTCATCCTCTTCCATGGTAATAATTATAATAATTACAGTATTTGTTAAGCGCTTACTACGAGCTGTACTGTACTAAGCGCTGCCATCCTCTTCCACGGTGATAATTATAATAATTACAGTATTTGTTAAGCGCTTAACTACGATCTGCACTGTACTAAGCGCTGTCATCCTCTTCCACGGTGATAATTATAATAATTACGGTATTTGTTAAGCGCTTACTACAGTATCTACCGGCACCTACTATGTGCCAAGCACTGTTCTAAGCGCTTTGGGGAGGATACAAGGTGATTAGGTTGTTCCCCGTGGGGCTCACAGTCTTTAATCCCCATTTGACAGAGGAGGAAACTGAGGCACGGAGAATAATAATAATGATGATGATGATAATAATAATAATAATAATAATAATAATAATGGGTTTTGTTAAGCGCCTACTATGTGCCAAGCACTGTTCTAAGCGCTTTGGGGGATACAAGGTGATCAGATTATTCCCCGTGGGGCTAACACTCTTTAATCCCCATTTGACAGATGAGGAAACTGAGGCCCAGAGAATAATAATAATAATAATAATAAATAATAATAATAATAATAACAACAATAACAATAATAGTATTTATTAAGCGCTTACTATGTGGAAAGCACTGTTCTAAGCGCTGGGGGGGATACAAGGTGATCAGGTTTACCTCCGCGGGCTCACAGTCTTTAATCCCCATCTGACAGATGAGGAAATTGAGGCACGGATAATAATAATAATAATAATAATAATAACAATAATATTGGTATTTCTTAAGCGCTTACTATGTGCCAAGCACTGTTCTAAGCTCTGGGGGAGATACAAGGTGATGAGGTTGTCCCCCGGGGGGCTCATGGTTCTTCAATCCCCATTTGACAGAGGAGGAAACTGAGGCCCGGCGAAGAATAATAATAGCATTTGTGAAGCGCTTACTATGTGCCAAGCACTGTTCTAAGCGCTTTGGGGGATACAAGGTGATCGGATTGTCCCCCGGGGGCTCACAGTTTTAATCCCCATTTGACAGATGAGAAAACTGAGGCCCGGATGATAATAATAATAATAATAATAATAATAATAATAATAGCATTGTTAAGCGCCTACGATGTGCCAAGCACTGTTCTAAGCGCTGGGGTAGATACAAGGTGATGGGATTGTCCCCCGGGGGCTCACGGTCTTCATCCCCATTGGACAGATGAGGAAACTGAGGCCCAGAGAATAATAATAATGATGGTATTTGTGAAGCGCTTACTACGTGTCAAGCACTGTTCTAAGCGCTGGGGGGGAGACAAGGTGATGAGGTTGTGCCCCGGGGCTCACGGTGTTCATCCCCATTTGACAGAGGAGGAAACTGAGGCCGGAGAATAATAATAATGATAATGATGGTATTTGTGAAGCGCTTACTACGTTCAAGCACTGTTCTAAGCGCCGGGGAGAGACAAGGTGATGAGGTTGTCCCCCGGGGGCTCACGGTCTTCATCCCCATTTGACAGAGGAGGAAACTGAGGCCCAGAGAAGTGAAGTGACTCGCCCAAGGTCACCCAGCAGACAAGGTGGCAGAGGCGCCCACTGTTGGTAGGGACCGTCTCTATATGTTCCAATTTGTACTTCCCAAGCGCTTAGTACAGTGCTCTGCACATAGTAAGCGCTCAATAAATACGATTGAAGATGATGATGATGATGGGATTAGAACCCACGACCTCTGGCTCCCAAGCCCGGGCTCTACCCAATAAAGCCACGCGCATTAATTTTTTAAGGCCTACGCACATTTATTTATTTTCTAAAGGCCTTTTCCCCACCTTGAAAAGGTGAAAACACTGTGGTTTTATTTGTTTTTTTCCCCAAGGTTATTTCATTTTAAAAACACCTGCAAGATTTTTTATTTTTGTATCATAAAGGTTGAGACAGGATTTTTATTTTTGTATTTTAAAGGCTGACAGGAAGATTTTTTTGCGTAATAGAGATTATCTCATTTTTAGAAAACACCTGCAAGATTTTTTATTTTTGTATCTTCAAGGTTGAGACAGGATGATTTTTTTTTGCGTAATAGAGATTTACAGTGACAGTTTATAGATGCAATAACATTTTCCATTTTGCCCTTGCTCTAAAAACCCCAAATAAGACGGTGTTTTTCTTTAGGCAGCCGGGCGGAATGACCGAAAAAATCACAGGTAATTGAAAGTCAAATACTTTTCATTTTGGAAGCTCCAGAATGGAGCTAATTCGTTCCTTAGTCTTCTTCTTCTTCTTATTATTATATTGTTCATTTATTCGACTGCGTTTACTGAGCTCCGGAATGGAGCTAATTCATTATTGTTATTATTGTTATTATTATTCACTTACTCGATTGTATTTACTGAGCTCCAAATGGAGCTAATTCATTCCTTATTATTATTATTATTGTTATTATTATTCACTTATTCGATTGCTTTACTGAGCTCCGGAATGGAGCTAATTCATTCCTTATTGTCATTATTATTATTATTATTGTTATTATTATTCACTTATTCGATTGTATTTACTGAGCTCCAGAATGGAGCTAATTCATTTATTAATTACTATTATTATTATTATACTTCATTTATTCGATTGCTTTTACTGAGCTCCAGAATGGAGCTAATTCATTCCTCCTCCTCCTTCTCCCCTCCTCCTCATTCTCCTCTTTTCCTCCTCCTCCTCCTCCTCCTCCTCCTCCTCCTCCTCCTTCTTCTTCTTCTTCTTCTTCTTCTTCTTCTTCTTCTTTCTTCTTCTTCTTCTCTCTTCTTCTTCTCTTCTCCTCCTCCTCTCCTCCTCCTCCTTCTTCTTCTTCCTCCTCCTCCTCCTCCCCTTCTCCTCCTCCTCCTCCTCCTTCTCCTCCTCCTTCTCCTTCTTCTCCTTCTTCTTCTTCTTCTCCTCCTCCTCCTTCTCCTCCTCCTCCTCCTCCTTCTCCTCCTCCTCCTCCTCCTTCTCCTTCTCCTCCTCCTCCTCCTCCTTCTCCTCCTCCTTCTTCTTCTCCTCCTCCTTCTTCTTCTTCTCCTTCTCCTGCTCCTCCTCCTCCTTCTTCTTCTCCTCCACTCCTCCTTCTCCTTCTCCTCCTCCTCCTCCTCCTTCTTCTCTTCTCCTCCTCCTCCTCCCCTCCTCCATCTCCTTCTCTTCTTCTTCTTTCTTCTTTCTCTTCTTCTTCTTCTCTTCCTTCTTCTTTCTTCTCTTCTTCTTCTTCTTCTTCTTCTTCTCCTCCTTCTCCTTCTCCTCCTCCTTCTCCCTCCTCCTCCTCCTCCTTCTTCTCCTCCTCCTCCTTCTTCTCCTCCTCCTCCTCCTTCTCCTCCTCCTCCTTCTCCTCCTCCTCCTTCTCCTCCTCCTCCTCCTCCTTCTCCTCCTCCTCCCCTCCTCCTCCTTCTACTTCTTGTCCTCCTCCTACTCTTCCTCCTCCTCCTCCTTCTCTTCTCCCCCTCCCCTCTTCTTCTCTCCTCCTCCTCCTTCTCTTCTTCTCCTCCTCCTCCTCCTTCTGCTTCTCCTCCTCCTCCTCCTTCCCTCCTCCTTCTTCTTCTCCTTCATCCTTCTTCTTCTTCTTCTCTCCCTCTTCTTCTCTTCTTCTTCTCTCTTCTTCTTCCTTCTTCATCTTCTTCTTCTTCTTCTTCTTCTTCTCCTCCTCCTCCTCCTCCTCCTCCTCCTCCTCCTCCTCCTCCTCCTCCTCCTAATTAACATTAGCTATTT
>NW_024044869.1:202500-203704 GCF_015852505.1 Tachyglossus aculeatus | reverse complement strand
CTCCATCCCCATTGGACAGAGGAGGGAACTGAGGCCCAGGGAATAATAATAATAATAATAATGGTATTTATTAAGCGCCTACTACGTGCCAAGCACTGTTCTAAGCGCCTCACTAAGCGCGTCCAGTACCTGTCGATGTCCTGGGGCAGGTCCCTGAGGCAGTTGTTGCTGAGGTCCAGCCAGCGCAGGCGGGCCATCCTCAGCACGCAGATGGGGACGCTCACGAACTTATTGGCCGCCAAGTCCAGGAAGGAGAGGCGCTGTAGTTGGCTCAGCTGGTGGGGAGACACCAAGGCACAAGGGCAGGCATTCGGGCTGGACTTCGGGGGAAGGACCCCTCCTCCTCCTCCTCCAGGAAGCCTTCCCTGATTAAGGCGCCAACTTGTCCTTCCCAAGCGCTCGGTCCGGTGCTCTGCACACAGTAAGCGCTCAATAAATCATCATCAATCGTATTTATTGAGCGCTTACTGTGTGCAGAGCATAAGCGCTCAATAAGTACGATTGATGATGATGATGATGATTATTATTATTATTATTTCACGCCAACCTTCTCCCCGGGCCCCCGTGGCCTCTGCCCCCCGGCCTCCGTCCTGCCTCCGGCCTCCCGCCTCACATCCCCCAGACCGTCCTCCTCCCCTCCTCAATCAATCAATCGTATTTATTGAGCGCTTCCTGTGTGCAGAGCACTGGACTAAGCGCTTGAGCGCTGTGCTAAGCGCGGAAGCCTTCCCCGATTAAGCCATCTCACGCCAACCTTCTCCTTGGGTCTCTCCATCTGCTCTCTGTCGCCTCTAACCCCCGGCCTCCATCCTGTCTCCGGCCTCAAAATCCTCCAAACCGTCCCTTTCCCCTCCTCCTCCTCCTCCTCCTCCTCCTCCTCCAGGAAGCCTTCCCTGATTAAATCATCTCACGCCAACCTTCTCCCCGGGCCTCCATCTCCTCTCTGTTGCCTCTGACTCCCGGCCTCCATCCTGCCTCCTGCTTGGCAGCACCTCCCACACCTCAAATCCCCTAGACCGTCCCTCTCCCCTCCTCCTCTTCTTCCTCCTCCTCCAGGAAGCCTTCCCTGATTGTCATCTCACGCCAACCTTCTCCCCGGGCCTTCATCTCCTCTCTGTCGCCTCTGACTCCCGGCCTCCATCCTGCCTCCTGCTTGGCAGCACCTCCCACCTCTAATCGCTCAGACCGTCCTCCTCCTCCTCCT
>NW_024044869.1:195000-200000 GCF_015852505.1 Tachyglossus aculeatus | reverse complement strand
GCTTACTAGGTGCCAAGCACTGTTCTAAGCGCTGAGGGGGAAACAAGGTGATGAGGTTGTCCCCCGGGGGGCTCCCGGTCTTCATCCCCATTTCACAGATGAGGGAACTGAGGCCCAGAGAATGATAAAAATAATAATAATGATGGCATTTGTTAAGCGCTTACTACGTGCCAAGCACTGTTCTAAGCGCTGGGGGGGAGACAAGGTGACGAGGTTGTCCCCTGGGGGGCTCACAGTCTTCATCCCCATTTCACAGATGAGGGAACTGAGGCCCAGAAAATGATAATAATAATAATAATGATGGCATTTGTTAAGCGCTTACTATGTGCCAAGCACTGTTCTAAGCGCTGGGGGGGCTACAAGTTGATGGGGTTGTCCCCCGGGGGGCTCACAGTCTTCATCCCCATTTCACAGATGAGGGAACTGAGGCCCAGAGAATGATAATAATAATAATAATGATGGCATTCGTTAAGCGCTTACTATGTGCCAAGCACTGTCCTAAGCGCTGGGGGGGATACAAGGTGATGGGGTTGTCCCCCCGGGGGCTCACAGTCTTCATCCCCATTTTCCAGATGAGGGAACTGAGGCCCAGAGAAGGGAAGTGACTGGCCCAAAGTCACCCAGCTGACAAGGGGCAGAGCCGGGATTTGAACCCAGGACCTCTGGCTCCCAAGACCGGGCTCTTTCCACTGCGCCACGCTGCTTTTCTAGACGGTGACCTCCTTGCGGGTGGGGAGTGGGTGGGCTGAATGCTGTACTGGACTCCCCTCAGCGCTCAGTCCAGTGGTCCACAACGTCTCTAGATGTTGCCAACTTGGACTTCCCAAGCGCTCAGTACAGTGCTCTGCACCCAGGAAGCGCTCAATAAATACGACTGAATGAATGAATAGTAAGCGCTCCTCAGATGCCAGCTCATTTGGGGGCTATTCACTCATTCGTTCATTCAGTCGTATTTATTGAGCGCCTCCTGCGTGCAGAGCACTGTACTGAGCGCTTGGGAAGTCCAAGTTGGTTGGGGCAGGGAATATTCATTCATTCACTCATTCAGTCGTATTTATTGAGCACTTCCTGCGTGCAGAGCGCTGTACTGAGCGCTTGGGAAGTCCAAGTTGGTTGGGGAAGGGAATAGTCATTCATTCGCTCATTCAGTCGTATTTATTGAGCACTTCCTGCGTGCAGAGCGCTGTACTGAGCGCTTGGGAAGTCCAAGTTGGTTGGGGCAGGGAATAGTCATTCATTCGCTCATTCAGTCGTATTTATTGAGCGCCTCCTGCGTGCAGAGCGCTGTACTGAGCGCTTGGGACGTCCAAGTTGGTTGGGGCAGGGAATATTCATTCATTCGTTCATTCAGTCGTATTTATTGAGCACCTCCTGCGTGCAGAGCGCTGTACTGAGCGCTTGGGAAGTCCAAGTTGGTTGGGGCAGGGAATATTCATTCATTCGTTCATTCAGTCGTATTTATTGAGCGCTTCCTGCGTGCAGAGCGCTGTACTGAGCGCTTGGGAAGTCCAAGTTGGTTGGGGCAGGGAATATTCATTCATTCGTTCATTCAGTCGTATTTATTGAGCACCTCCTGCGTGCAGAGCGCTGTACTGAGCGCTTGGGAAGTCCAAGTTGGTTGGGGCAGGGATTCGTTCATTCAGTCATATTTATTGAGCGCTTCCTGCGTGCAGAGCGCTGTACTGAGCGCTTGGGAAGTCCAAGTTGGTGGGGCAGGGAATATTCATTCATTCAGTCAGTCAGTCGTATTTATTGAGCGCCTCCTGCGTGCAGAGCACTGTACTGAGTGCTTAGAAGTCCAAAGTGGCAACATCTAGAGAGGGTCCCGACCCGACAGCGGGGTGAACGGGCCCATTTTCAGGCGTAGGGCGCCCAGCACAGCGCCCGTCCCGGAGGAGGCGCTCAGTACACCCGACGGGGGGCCGGGAGGACTCACTTCGAAGGGCAGGTCGACCAGGCCCAGGTTTCCGGATAAGTCGAGTCTCTCCAGGCTCTCGCAGGCCCCGAGTTCGAGGGGGACGCGGGTCAGCCGGTTGTAGCTGACGTCCAGATCGCGGAGCTTGCGCAGACACCCTGGGCCCAACACACAGAGAGGCGGTCGTTCAGCCCGGCCTACTTACTGAGCGCTTCCCGGGCGCGGAGCACTGTACTGAGCGCTTGGGAGGTCCAATGGGGGCAACGTCTAGAGACGGCGGCTCACCGTCTAAAAGCAGCGGGGCTCAGGGGAAAGAGCAGGGCCTTGGGAGTCCGAGGTCGTGGGTTCGAATCCCACCTCCGCCACTTTCATTCAATCAGATTTATTGAGCGCTTCCAGGGCGCGGAGCACTGTACTGAGCGCTTGGGAAGTCCAATAGGGGCAACATATAGAGACGGCGGCTCACCGTCTAAAAGCAGCGGGGCTCAGGGGAAAGAGCAGGGCCTTGGGAGTCCGAGGTCGTGGGTTCGAATCCCACCTCCACCACCTTCATTCATTCAATTCAATCGGATTTATTGAGCGCTTTCTGTGCACGGAGCACTGTACTGAGCGCTTGGGAAGTCTAATCGGGCAACATATAGAGACGGCGGCTCACCGTCTAGAAGCAGCGGGGCTCAGGGGAAAGAGCAGGGCCTTGGGAGTCTGAGGTCGTGGGTTCGAATCCCACCTCCACCACTTTGATTCAATCGGATTTATTGAGCGCTTCCAGGGCACGGAGCACTGTACTGAGCGCTTGGGAAGTCTAATCGGGCAACATATAGAGACGGCGGCTCACCGTCTAGAAGCAGCGGGGCTCAGGGGAAAGAGCAGGGCCTTGGGAGTCTGAGGTCGTGGGTTCGAATCCCACCTCCACCACTTTGATTCAATCGGATTTATTGAGCGCTTCCAGGGCGCGGAGCACTGTACTGAGCGCTTGGGAAGTCCAATCGGGCAACATGTAGAGACGGTGGCTCACCGTCTAAAAGTAGCGTGGCTCAGAGGAAAGGGCACAGCCTTGGGAGTCCGAGGTCGTGGGTTCAAATCCCACCTCCACCACATTCATTCATTCAATTCAATCAGATTTATTGAGCACTCCCAGGGCGCGGAGCACTGTACTGAGCGCTTGGGAAGTCTAATCGGGGCAACGTCTAGAGACGGCTGCTCACCGTCTAGAAGCAGCGGGGCTCAGGGGAAAGAGCAGGGCCTTGGGAGTCCGAGGTCGTGGGTTCGAATCCCACCTCCACCACCTTCATTCATTCAATTCAATTGGATTTATTGAGCGCTTCCCGGGCACGGAGCACTGTACTGAGCGCTTGGGAAGTCCAATGGGGGCAACGTCTAGAGACGGCGGCTCACCGTCTAGAAGCAGCAGGGATCAGGGGAAAGGGCACGGCCTTGGGAGTCCGAGGTCGTGGGTTCGAATCCCACTTCCACCACCTTCATTCAATCAGATTTATTGAGCACTTCCTGGGCGCGGAGCACTGTACTGAGCGCTTGGGAAGTCCAATAGGGGCAACATATAGAGACGGCGGCTCACCGTCTAAAAGCAGCGGGGCTCAGGGGAAAGAGCAGGGCCTTGGGAGTCCGAGGTCGTGGGTTCGAATCCCACCTCCACCACATTCATTCAATCGGATTTATTGAGCGCTTCCTGGGCACGGAGCACTGTACTGAGCGCTTGGGATGTCTAATCGGGCAACGTCTAGAGACGGTGGCTCACCGTCTAGAAGCAGCGGGGCTTAGTGGAAAGAGGCCGGGCTTGGGAGTCCGAGGTCGTGGGTTCGAATCCCACCTCCACCACCTTCCTTCATTCAATTCAATCGGATTTATTGAGCGCTTCCTGGGCGCCGAGCACTGTACTGAGCGCTTGGGAAGTCCAATGGGGGCAACGTTTAGAGACGGCGGCTCACCGTCTAGAAGCAGCGGGGCTCGGGGGAAAGAGGCCGGGCTTGGGAGTCCGAGGTCGTGGGTTCGAATCCCACCTCCACCACCTTCATTCATTCAATTCAATTGGATTTATTGAGCGCTTCCCGGGCACGGAGCACTGTACTGAACGCTTGGGAAGTCCAATGGGGGCAACGTCTAGAGACGGCGGCTCACCGTCTAGAAGCAGCGGGGCTCAGGGGAAAGAGCAGGGCCTTGGGAGTCCGAGGTCGTGGGTTCGAATCCCACCTCCACCACATTCATTCAATCGGATTTATTGAGCGCTTCCAGGGCGCGGAGCACTGTACTGAGCGCTTGGGAAGTCTAATCGGGCAACGTCTAGAGACGGTGGCTCACCGTCTAGAAGCAGCGGGGCTTAGTGGAAAGAGGCCGGGCTTGGGAGTCCGAGGTCGTGGGTTCAAATCCCACCTCCACCACCTTCATTCATTCATTCAATTCAATCGGATTTATTGAGCGCTTCCTGGGCGCGGAGCACTGTACTGAGCACTTGGGAAGTCCAATCGGGCAACGTCTAGAGACGGCGGCTCACCGTCTAGAAGCAGCGGGGCTCAGGGGAAAGAGCAGGGCCTTGGGAGTCCGAGGTCGTGGGTTCGAATCCCACCTCCACCACCTTCATTCATTCAATTCAATCGGATTTATTGAGCACTTCCAGGGCACGGAGCTCTGTACTGAGCGCTTGGGAAGTCTAATTGGGCAACATATAGAGACGGCGGCTCACCGTCTAGAAGCAGCGGGGCTCAGGGGAAAGAGGCCGGGCTTGGGAATCCGAGGTCGTGGGTTCGAATCCCACCTCCACCACATTCATTCAATCGGATTTATTGAGCGCTTCCCGGGCGCGGAGCACTGTACTGAGTGCTTGGGAAGTCCAATCGGGCAACGTCTAGAGACGGCAGCTCACCGTCTAGAAGCAGCAGGGCTCAGTGGAAAGAGGCCGGGCTTGGGAGTCCGAGGTCGTGGGTTCGAATCCCACCTCCGCCACTTTCCACTTTCCACTGAGCCACGCTGCTTCTCAAGGTCACACAGCAGCAGACAAGCGGCAGAGCTGGGATTCGAACCCAGCTCCTCCGACTCCCAGCCCCGGCCTCTTTCCGCCAGGCCTCCCTGC
>NW_024044869.1:185000-190000 GCF_015852505.1 Tachyglossus aculeatus | reverse complement strand
AAGACCGGGAGCCCCCCGGGGGACAACCTCATCACCTTATCTTTCCTCCAGCGCTTAGAACAGTGCTTGGCACATAGTAAGCGCTTAACAAATACCATCATCATTATTATTATTATTATTCTCTGGGCCTCAGTTCCCTCCTCTGTCAAATGGGGATGAAGACCGTGAGCCCCAAGGGGGACAAGCTGATCACCTTGTCTCTCCCCCAGCGCTCAGTACAGGGCCTGGCACACTTAGTGAGCGCTTAAGAAGGGTCATCAAAGAAAAACCACCTACCGTCCACTGCTCGCCCGATAGTTCAAAGATGAATTTTCTTCGGTGCCCTCCGTCCCGGCGAGGCCCAAGGCCGGAGGCAGGGAGGCCGCCCTGCTCCCCGCCAGCTGACCGCTGGCCTCCGCCGCCGGCGAGGACCAGGCCGTTCTGGGCACCGCTAGCCCTGTGGAGGCCCAGGGTCCTGAGTTCAAGAGCCACATCCCACTCCTCCTTGATCCTGGGCCCCGCAGGGGGACACAGACAGAGACACGGAGAGAGGTGGAGGCAGAGAGACAGAGATAGGGAGAGAGAGATGGAGGCAGAGAGACAGAGAGATGGAGGCAGAGAGACAGAGACAGGGAGAGAGAGAGAGAGAAATGGAGGCAGAGAGATGGAGACAGGGAGAGTGTGAGAGAGAGAAATGGAGGCAGAGAGATGGAGAAAGGGAGAGTGAAAGAGTGAAAGAGAAATGGAGGCAGAGAGACAGACAGAGAGATGGAGGCAGAGAGACAGAGTGAAAGAGAAGTGGAGGCAGAGAGACAGAGACAGGGAGAGTGAGAGAGAAATAGAGGCAGAGAGACAGAGAGAGATTGAGGAAGAGAGAAGAGAGACAGGGAGAGATGGAGACAGAGACAGGGAGAGTGAGAGAGTGAAAGAGAAATGGAGGCAGAGAGGCAGAGAGATGGAGGCAGAGAGACAGAGACAGGGAGAGTGAGAGAGAGATGGAGGCAGAGAGACAGGCAGAGAGACAGGCAGAGAGATGGAGAGATGGAGGCAGAGAGACAGAGACAGGGAGAGTGCGAGAGAGAGAGATGGAGGCAGAGAGACAGGCAGAGAGATGGAGAGATGGAGGCAGAGAGACAGAGACAGGGAGAGTGAGAGTGAGATGGAGGCAGAGAGATGGAGAAATAGAGGCAGAGAGACAGACAGAGAGATGGAGGCAGAGAGACAGAGACAGGGAGAGTGTGAGAGAGAGAGAGAAATGGAGGCAGAGAGACAGAGAGATGGAGGCAGAGAGACAGAGACAGGGAGAATGAGAAAGAGAGATGGAGGCAGAGAGACAGACAGAGAGATGGAGGCAGAGAGACAGAGACAGGGAGAGTGCGAGAGAGAGAGAGAGAGAGAGAAATGGAGTCAGAGAGACAGAGACAGGGAGAGTGAGAGAGAGATGGAGGCAGAGTGACAAAGACAGGTAGAGTGAGAGAAAGAGAAATGGAGGCAGAGAGACAGATAGAGAGATGGAGGCAGAGAGACAGATAGAGAGATGGAGGCAGAGAGACAGAGACAGGGAGAGTGAGAAAGAGAAATGGAGGCAGAGAGACAGACAGAGATGGAGGCAGAGAGACAGAGACAGGGAGAGTGAAAGAGTGAAAGAGAAATGGAGGCAGAGAGACAGACAGAGCGATGGAGGCAGAGAGATGACAGAGACAGGGAGAGTGTGAGAGAGAGAAAGAGAAATGGAGGCAGAGAGACAGAGACAGGGAGAGTGACAGAGAGAGATGGAGGCAGAGAGACAGAGAGATGGAGGCAGAGAGACAGAGACAGGGAGAATGAGAGAGAGAAAGAGAAATGGAGGCAGAGAGACAGAGAGAAGGAGGCAGAGAGACAGAGACAGGGAGAGTGAGAGAGAGAGATGGAGGCAGAGAGAAAGAGAGGGATTGACGCAGAGAGAAGAGAGACAGACAGAGAAAGGGAGAGTGAGAGAGTGAAAGAGAAATGGAGACATAGAGACAGAGAGGGATGGAGACAGAGAGACAGAGACAGGGAGAGTGAGAGAGAGAGATGGAGGCAGAGAGACAGGCAGAGAGATGGAGGCAGAAAGGCAGAGACAGAGAGAGTGAGAGAGAGAAAGAGAGGCAGAGACAGAGGGAGGGTGAAAGAGAAAAAGAGGGAGAGTAAAAGAGACAAAGAAAGACAGAGGGAGAGGGAGAGAGAAAGAGAGGGAGACAGACAGAGAGACAGGGAGAGAAGAGAGAGACAGAGAAAGAGAGTGAGAGGGAGAAAAAGAGAGACAGAGACAGAGAGTGAGATAGACAGGGTGAGAAAGAAAGAGACAGAGAGAGAGTGAGAAACAGAGAGTGAGAGAGAGAGGAAGAGAGATACAGGTAGAGATAGAAAGAGATAGAGAGAAACAGAGAGGGAGACAGAGACAGAGAGGCAGAGAGAAAGAGAGAGGCAGAGACAGAGAGGGAGAGAAAGAGAAGGATAGAGACAGAGAAAGGGAGCAAGACAGAGAGAAAGAGAGGTAGAGACAGAGATAGAAAGAGAGCAAGAAACAAAGGCAGAGAGAAAGAGACAGACAGAGAGAGACAGAGACAGAGGGACAGTAAAAGAGAAAGAGAGGGAGACAGAGACAGAGAGACAGAGAAAGAGGGAGATGGAAAGAGATAAAGAGAGAAAAACAGAAAGAGACAGAGGGAGCGTGAAAGAGAGAAAGGAGGGAGTCAGAGAGAGAGAATGAGAGCGAGACAGAGAGAAAGAGAGATAGAGAGACAGAGTGAGAAAGAGAAAGAGAGACAGAGGGGGAGTGAAAGACAGGGAGACAGACAGAGAGACAGGGAGAGAAAGAGACAGAGAGACAGCGAGTGAAAGAGAGACAGGGAGAGAGGGGGGAGACAGAGAGAGAGAAATCGACAGTGGGGAGTGAGAGGGAGACAGAGACAGAGAATGAAAGAGATAAAGAGAGATAGAGACAGAGGAAAGAGAGAAAGAGTGAGAGAGAGAGACAAAGAAAGAGAGGTAGAGACAGAGGGAGAGTGAAAGAGCGAAAGAGAGGGAGAGTAAAAGAGACAAAGAAAGAAAGAGGGAGAGAGAAAGAGAGGGAGACAGAGAGACAGGGAGAGAAGAGAGAGACAGAGAGAGGGAGAGAGGGAGAAAAAGAGAGACAGAGACAGAGGAAAGAGAGAAAGAGTGAGAGAGAGAAAGAGAGACAAAGAAAGAGAGGCACAGACAGAGGGAGGGCGAAAGAGAGAAAGAGAGGGAGAGTAAAAGAGACAAAGAAAGAAAGACGGAGGGAGAAAGAGAGGGAGACAGAGAGACAGGGAGAGAAGAGAGAGACAGAGAGAGGGAGAGAGGGAGAAAAAGAGAGACAGAGACAGAGGAAAGAGAGAAAGAGAGACAAAGAAAGAGAGGCAGAGACAGAGGGAGGGTGAAAGAGAGAAAGAGAGGGAGAGTAAAAGAGAGAAAGAGAGAGAGGCAGGGAGAGAGAAAGAGATGGAGACAGAGAGACAGGGAGAGAAGAGAGAGACAGAGAGAGTGAGAGAGGGAGAAAAAGAGAGACAGAGACAGAGGAAAGAGAGAAAGAGTGAGAAAGAGAGGCAGAGACAGAGGGAGGACGAAAAAGAGAAAGAGAGGGAGAGTAAAAGAGACAAAGAAAGAAAGACAGAGAGAGAGAGAAAGGGAGGGAGACAGAGAGAGAGGGAGAAAAAGAGAGACAGAGACAAAGAGAGAAAGAGTGAGAGAGAGAAAGAGAGACAGAGAGAGAGGCAGAGACGGAGGGAGGGTGAAAGAGAGAAAGAGAGGGAGACAGAGAGACAGGGAGAGAAGAGAGAGACAGAGAGAGTGAGAGAGGGATAAAAAGAGAGACAGAGACAGAGGAAAGAGAGAAAGAGTGAGTGAGAGAGAGACAAAGAAAGAGGCAGAGACAGAGGGAGGGTGAAAGAGAGAAAGAGAGGGAGAGTAAAAGAGACAAAGAAAGAAAGACAGAGGGAGAGGGAAAGAGAGGGAGACAGAGAGACAGGGAGAGAAGAGAGAGACAGAGAAAGTGAGAGAGGGAGAAAAAGAGAAATAGAGACAGAGGAAAGAGAGAAAGAGTGAGAGAGAGAGAGACAAAGAAAGAGAGGCAGAGATAGGGAGGGTGAAAGAGAGAAAGAAGGGGGAGTAAAAGAGACAAGAAAGATAGAGGGAGAGAGAAAGAGAGGGAGACAGAGAGACAGGGAGAGAAGAGAGAGACAGAGAGAGGGAGAGAGGGAGAGACAGAGAAAGAGAATGAGATAGACAGGGTGAGAAAGAAAGAGACAGAGAGAGAAAGAGCGAGAAACAGAGAGTGAGAGATACAGGTAGAGACAGAAAGAGATGATAGAGAGACAGAGAGGGAGACAGAGACAGAAAGAGAGAGGGAGACAGACAGAGAGGGAGACAGAGACAGAAAGAGACAGAGAGAAATTGAAAGAGAAAAAGAGACACGGGGAAAGACGGAGAGAAAAGTCAATTGGGGAATTGGGGAAATGAGGGGAGGGAGGGTGGAGGAAACTTGTGACTCAGTTTCCTCCTCTGTCAAATGGGGATGGAGACCGGGGGCCCCCCGGGGGACACGGCCTGGGCCCAACCCGATTGGTTTGTCTCCACCCCAGCGCTTAGTACAGTGCCTGGCCCCCTAGGAAGCACTCAACAAACAGCGAAAAGGAAAAATATTTATTTATCTATTATTTTTTCATCTCCATTTCATTCAATCGGATTTATTGAGCGCTTCCTGTGTGCAGAGCGCTGTACTAAGCGCTTGGGAAGGACAAGTCGGCAACATCTAGAGACGGTTCCTACCCAACAACGGGCTCACGCTGTCTCACCCCTCTAGACGGTCAGCTCGCTGTGGGCAGGGAATGGGTCTGTTTATGGTCGTATTGGACTCTCCCGAGCGTTTAGTACAGTGCTCTGCCCACAGGAATCACTCAATAAATACCACTGAATGAATGTTTTTGATGCCTGTCTCCACCCATCTAGACTATGAGGCCAGTGGGGGCAGGAATTGT